>NC_060271.1:26117715-26249102 GCF_021613505.1 Equus quagga | reverse complement strand
GGGGAGGGAGGGGAGGTGAAGGAGTTGAGGTGAGGGAGGGGAGATGAGGTGAGGGAGGTGAGGTGAGGGAGGTGTTGTGAGGGAGTTGAGGTGAGGTGAGGGAAGTGAGGGGAGGTGAGGGAGGGGAGGTGACGGAGGGGTGAGCCTCGCTGCCCATCAGCGGAGACAGGTGTGAGGAAGCCAAGCCGCCCACTGCTACGCCTTCAGGAACAGGGAGGTGCAAGGGATCCTGGCACACTTCCCCACAGGCAGACGGGGCATCCCTCCTTCTCACCTCACCTGGTTTCACTTCTGAGACACAAGGAGGCACATGCTGCAAGTGCACTGAGATTTCTCCATCCTACGGTTTCCACTGAATATCATGGGCCTTTCACTTTGACATATTTTTTCTCCTAAAATGTCAAGTATCTCTTTTCTAGAAGTACTGAGCAGAGATAAAGAGGATTAGAGGATGATTCTATTCCATTCAAAGGTAACCTGGAGCGAACGGGAGTAAACAGACCCACCTGGAGGCTTCACCTCCCTCCTCTCCCCAGGCCCCTGACCTCCTGCTCCCCGTTCCCACTCCCCAGAGGCGCCCCGGGAGCCCCCCACACTGGAGGATTCACAGGGCTCCCTGGGCCCCTGCCGAGGCCTGCCTCCTGGATGTCCGGCTCCCACACTCGCCTGGTCTGAGCCGAGCTGGCAGTTAAAAGGCTTCGATTGTCTGGAAAAAATTAAAAAGTAGAAGCTCCTTAGGCCTCGACCTGCAGTGGTAGCCACAGCTGCTTGGGGCAACATCTAAGAAATCTGTGCTTCCCAGGCCACAGGCTCTTTGGTGCCACCTGAGAGGATGCCGGGCTCTAGACTGTCCAGCAGGGGACAGTTAAAAGCAGGGACAGCAGACGTGTCAGCGTTGATGCAGGGCAGTCACGCCCCTCAAATATTCAAAAGTGCGCCTCCCCCAGGAAGGGCTGGTCAGAGCTGAGGCCTTTGTTACCTGGGCTTCAGGCTTCTGTAGCACTCACAGGTCAAAAACGGTCAAACACCAATAAATTCCTGTTGTTTGACCTAGTCCATACCTTGTTTCCACTCCACAAGAACCCTGTGAGGTAGACATTATGATCCCTATTTTATGGAAAGCAGAGGCCCAGAGAGGGTAAGTAATTTTCCCAAAGTCAAACAGAAAGTGGCAGAGTCGGAATCTGAAGGCTCAGATTCAGATGCTAAACCCAGGCCCTTCCTGCTGTGCCCATCATCCCTCCTACTGTCATGAATCTGCCCTGTACTTTGCCCTGTTCCCTGATCTAGTCAAGTTCATCCTCACCTGCCTCCTTTGCTCAGGTTTTGCCTGCCTCCTGAACTCCTGTCCGTTTCCCTCATTCATTCTCCAGATATTTATTGACAAACTACTATGTGTCAGGTATGTGTTAATAGCTGCAAATATAATAATTGAATAAGACACTGAAGAGCTTAGCAACCAGTGTAGACGAAGGATATATCTGTGACTTCAACTATATGTATTGTACAAAATAAATTTTTAAAAAAGGAAAAAGATAGTGGTTTAAAAAGTAAAGCAAATTTACCCAACATGGCCAATTTTATTGGTGTGTGCTGACTTCACAGCCTGGTCCCAGGTGAGATGAGATGCTGAGCACTGGCCAGGTGGAAAAGAAGAGTGTGGGGCCAGGGTGTGTGGAGGTGGTCTGTGTGGGGGGAACAGCATAAGCAAAGGCACAGAAGCACATGAGGCGATAGTAAAAAGCTCCATGGAGCTGGGGCACCAAGAGAGAAGCAACCACATGCAGGTGAAGATAGCAAAGGAGAGGGCCAGGAGACGAGGTGGGGGAGTCGGAATGGACATGCTGCGAAGGCCTTGAACACAAGGCCAAAGGGATAAAGTTCATCCTGGAAGCCAGAAGCGTTCTCTGCTGGGCCTCCCTTGAGGCACCTTGGGGGTCAGAGCAGGGATGAGGGGAGGGCAGAAGCAGGCAGCCTCAGACGCCCTCACTCACTCTGAGAACCTCTACTGCTATCAGTCCTAGATTTGGAGGCTCTATGTCAGGTTCAGTTTAGAAAAAAAGTATTTGACTCAATGACAATGACACAAAAGCCATTGGAAAATTACATAAGTTGGACTTTTGCTTCTGGCCATGATAAACTAACAGGAGTAAAATGTACCCTCCCACCATAAGCAACTAGAAAAGTGGACAAAACATCAAACAACAGGTTTTGGACATGAGACAACTGCACAGGAGCATGAGTCCAGGGAGAAAGGAAACAAATGAACTGAGTCCTACAGCAGCCCCGGCTCCCTGGAGGTGTCTTCTCAACTGCAAAGAATAGACAAGAACTAAACAAAGCCTGGAAGATTTGATGATTTGGGGAGGAAGCAGACCAGAGTTTGAGAAGGCCAAGGCAGCTAGAATTTGTAAGACAGAACCTTGGAGAGGAGGGAGCTGTACAGAGAGAGAGACCTCTAAAGAAATTCAGAAGGTCATCCCAAGGACTTGTCTGAGTAGTGATCTGTGCATACATGAAAGAAAAGTACTGGGCCAGAAAAAGAACCACCAGGATAGGGAACACAGAGACATTCTCAAAGCTCACACAGGGCTGGGGAGAGTTTTTGTTCTTATCTACTAGGCTGAAAAGACCTCAGCATAATGGAACATCAGGTAGAATCCTCAGACGGCTGTTAGATCAGAAGTAGGTGTTAATTAACCGTAAAATATACTCTACTCTGTATCCACCCTAACAAATTTAAAGGCAAGCCTCAGGAGCACCCAACTGATTCCAAATAATTTAACTGTTTCCCAGAAGGAAATTCAATACTGTTTTAAAGAAATAAACACAAAATCTAGCAACCAAAAACATACAACACAATGTCCAGCACCTAATAAAAAATTACGAGACAGGCAAGGAAGAAGAAAGTCTGACCTATAATGAGAAGGAAGAAAACCAATAGAAAGGGATCCCCAAACAGAAAATATGTTGGAACTAGTGTATTATAAATATACTCTATATGTTTAAAAAAAGCAAAAGATAATGAAATCAAGTTATGAAAATGCAAATAAAACTTCTGTATCTGAAAAATACAATTTTTGAAATGAAAAACATTTAAAACCCTGAAGAATGAAAGAATGAATAGAATATCAATAACCTGTGAAACAACATCAAATGGCTCCACATATCTATAAGTGAAGTTCCAGAAGGAGAGACTAGGGTGGAGTGATGGGGACAGCAAAATATTTTAAGAAACAATAGCCAATGAATCTCAGGAAGATGGCAGAGTAGGAAGCACCAGGAATCTATCTTCCCACCCAGACAATAATTATGCTGGCAGAATCTGTCTGATGTAGCTGTTTTTGGAACTCTGCAGTCAATTTAAGGCTTGCAATTTCCAGGGGAAGGCTTGGATGGTAAATTGTGGTTAATTTTGGTCAATTTAAGCTGTTAGCACAGTGGCAGCTACCCATCCCCCACCCCCGGCCACATGGTGAGCCGCTGTGCACATGTTCTTGGAGCAGCATGAACAAAGCTTGCGGGAGCCAAGATGGGCAAAAAGGACCCTGTCCTCTAAATATCAGGGGTCTGCGCTCTGACCACTGATTGCTGCTTCTGATCACAGAGGTGCAGACGAAGAGGGGGACGCCTTTGTTGTGGCACCTCTCCAGACTGTTGCAAGCCCCTCCCTCTCCAGCTGAAGTGACTCCCAGGGTCTTTAAAGGACAGGCACCCTTTTTCTCCCCCATTTCATTTTTCTCATTTCCCCCTTTTGGGAGCCAAGAACTAAAGACCAGGACATTCAAAAACAATTACGGATACGGGGAAAATTAGAAAGTGATCACAGATACCTAGGGAAAGATTTGAAAAAGACCTGAGAAGACCTTAAGTTTACACCACAGGTAGATCCTTAGCACAGAGACAGCTTACAAGAATTAAAAAAAAAAAGCAAAACAGTAACAAAAACAGCAAATCCTGGGGGAGTGGGGAGGGAATCTGAATTCTAGAGTCAAAACATTATTAGATTTAAATGTCTACTTTTCAACAAAAATCACAAGGCATCCAAAGAAACAGGAAAGTATGGCCTAGTTCAAGGAAAAAAATTAAGTTAACAGAAACCGTCCCAGTAAAAGAACTGATGGCAGATATACTAGACAAAAACTTCAAAACAGCTGTCTTGAAGATGCTCAAAGAACTAAAGGAAGATGTGGAGAAAGTCAAGAAGATGCATGAACAAAATGGAGATATCCATAAAGAAGTATAAAACATAAAAAGAAATTCTCGAGCTTAAATGTACAATAAATGTATTGAAAAATTTGGTAAAGGGATTCAAAGGAAGATTTGAGAAGATAGGCAGAAGAAAGAATTAGTGGACTTGAACACAGCATAACAGAAATTACTGAGTTTGAGGTAGAGAAAAAGAAGATTGAAGAAAAGTGAACAGAGCTTAAGGGACCTATGTGACACCATCAAGCCAACCAAACTATGCATTGTAGGAGTTCCAGAAGAAGAAGAGAGAAAGAAGGGGGGCACTGAAGAAATACTGGCTGAAAACTTCCCAAATTTGATGAAATACATGAATATAAACATCCAAGAAACTCAGTGAAGTTATCTTTTGAGTAAGATGAACTCAAAGAGACCTACACCGAGATACATTATAATCAAACTTTCAAAAGACAAAGACAGAATCTTGAAAGCAGCAAGAGAGAGCAACTGATCACATGCAAGGGATCCTCAATAAGATTTTCAGCAGGGGGGCCAGCCCGGTGGCGCAGCAATTAAGTTCGCACGTTCCACTTCTCCGCGGCCCGGGGTTCACCAGTTTGGATCCCAGGTGCGGACATGGCACCGCTTGGCAAAAGCCATGCTGTGGTAGGCGTCCCACATATAAAGTAGAGGAAGATGGGCACGGATGTTAGCTCAGGGCCAGTCTTCCTCAGCAAAAAGGGGAGGATTGGCAGTAGTTAGCTCAGGGCTAATCTTCCTCAAAAAAAGAGAAAGATTTTCAGCGGATTTCTTATTAGAAACTTTGGAGGTCAGAAGGCAATGGGCTGATACAGCCAAAGTGCTAAAAGAAGAAAACTGCACACCAAGCAAGAATCCCACATCCAGCAAAACTGTCCTTCAAAAGTGAAGGAGGAATTAAGACATCCTCAGAAAAGCAAAAGCTGAGGGAATTCCTTACTACTAGAGCTGCCCTGCAAGAAACGCTCAAGGGAGCCCTGCTGGGTGAAGTGAAAGAAGGATAGACAGTAACTTGAAGCGGTATGAAGAAATAAAGCTCGCAATAAAGGTGAGTACATGGGTAACTGTGAAAGCTAGTTATGTTGTAATGATGGTTTGTAGCTCTCTTTTTGTTTCCTACGTGATTTAAGGGACTAGCACATTTTTTAAGGTTATTAATCTAAAAGTTTGTATTATTATAACTTTGATTTGTAACTCCACATTTTGTTTTCTACATAATTTAAGAGACTAATGCATTTAAAGGAATTATTAGTTTATCTTTTGGGGCACACAATGTATAAAAATGTAATTTTGTGACATCAAAAACCAAAGGGAGTAGGGACAGAGCCATAAAGGAGTACAGTTTTTGTATGTTATTGAAGTTAAGCTGGTATAAATTCAATTTGGAGTGTTATAACTTAGGATGTTAACTGCAACCCCTGTGGTAACCACACGGCAAATAGCTATAGGATATACACCAAGGGAAAGAAGAAAGGAATTTAAACATTACACTACTAAAATCAACTAAACACAAAAGAAGACAGGGATGCAGGAAATGAGGGACAAAAAAGCTATAAGATATATAAAAAACAAATAGCAAAATGACAGGAAAAGTCCCTCCTTATCATTAATTACTTTAAATGTAAATGGATTAAACTCTCCATTCAAAAGACAGATACGGACAGGATGGATAAAAACACATGGTTCAACTATATGCAGTCTATGAGAGACTCAATTTAGACCCAAAGCACAAATAAGTTGAAAGTGAAGGGATAGAAAAAGATAGTCTATGTAAATGTAACCAAATGAGAGCAGGGGTGGCTCTACTGATATCAGACAAAATAAACCTTAAATCAAAAAATGTTACAAGAGAGAAAGGACATTATATATCAAAGTTTCAAACAGTAGATATGTATTTGTAAATGTATTCTCCCATTCTGTGGGTTGCCTTTTTACTCTGTTTACATTGTCTTTTGATGCACAAATTTTTAAAATTTTCATGAAGTCCCATTTGTCTGGTTGTTTCTTTAATTGCCTGTGCCTTTGGTGTCATATTCAAGAAATCATAGCCAAATCCAATGTTATGAGATTTTTGCTCGTGTTTTTTTCTGAGGGTTTTATAGGTTTTTTTTTTTCCTGTTTTTTTTCTTTATGCTTTTTCTCCCCAAATCCCCCCAGTACATAATTGTCTATTCTAGTTGTGAGTGCCTTTGGTTGTGCTATGTGGGACGCCGCCTCAGTGTGGCCTGATGAGTGGTGTCATGTCCACGTCCAGGATCCAAACCAGTGAAACCCTGGGCTGCCACAGTGGAGCTCATGTACTTAACCACTCAGCCACAGGGCCAGCCCCGGGTTTTGTAGTTTTACATCTTACATTTAGGTCTTTGATCCCTTTTGAGTTAATTTTTGTATATGGTGTCAGGTAATGGTCCAGCTTCATTTTTCGCATGAGGATATCCCGTTCTCCCAGCACCATTTGCTGAGAAGACTGTCCTTTCCCCATTGACTGGTCTTGACGTCTTATCAACATCGTTTGACCATATATGTGAGCGTCTGTTTCTGGCTCTCTATTCTATTCTTTTGAGCTACCTGTTTGTCTTTATGGCAGTACCAAACCATTTTGATGACTTAGCTTTGCAGTGAGTTTTGAAATCAGGAAGTGTGAGTCCTCTGGCTTTGTTCTTCTTCAAGACTGTTTTGGCTATTCAGGGTCCCTTGGGATTCCCTATGAATTTTAGGATAGGTCTTTCTATTTCTGCTAAAAATGTCATTGGGATTTTGAAAGGGATTGCATTGAATCTGTAGGTTGCTTTGGGTGGAATTAACATCTTAACAATATAAAGAAATAGAAAATCTATCTTTAATCTTTTTTTTCTCTTCCTCTAGCTATCTATCTATACCTAATGTGCCTTCCAACATAAGTCCAGACTTTGGGGCATATAAAATGCAGGCTGGGGAAACCTGTTTATTTCCCCCATAGGTGATGCCTAAAGAGACATCTCCCCGCTACCAGAGGGAATATCAGCTCTCCTCTTTCTGCTGTTGACATGCTGGGTGACATTGGGACAAGTCAATTTTCCTTCCAAAGGCCCCACTTAGGAAGATGAGGCGATCGGGTTCTCCGAGGGTCAGATTGGTGACCCAGGCCTGCCTGGACAGCATGAGCTGCCGCCGTTCCCCTGCCAGCCACAGTCCCTTCCTCCTCCCTCTTTCCTGGCAGTCCTCGCTGCCTGGGCTCTGGGTACAAGACAACAATCGGCTTTGCTTGTTCTGACCCAGGAACGGCCTGGTGCCGTGTAAGGCTGGTGCTTGCATTTCCTGGGACCCCAGGCCCTCTGTGGACGCTGAACCCCTGTCACTTCCTTAGCCGCTGACCCCAGGCAGAGCAGCCCAAGAACAGAAGGCTAAATCACCATCCTGATAAATCCCCCTCATGCAAATAGGTGCTAACCCACTCAGGAGGCCAAGGGCCTCGTAACAGGGAACGTGCACATTGTTGCAAATATCTTTACCACCCTAGTGCTCCGCGCCAAAATGAAACAGTAAAAGATATTGATTGTTTTTTCTGGCAGGGAAAGGGGGAGGAAGGCTGGGTCTTAAAATGAAATGATGGTTATTGTTCTCCTGGTAGCATTTCGTCCGGACCGCCATGACAGATGGTTCTTTAAGTGACAACAGATTTGTATTTCATTAGGACACTTTAGTCAAAAGATCAATGATGCTCCTCAGAACGGCCCTGCCGGTCCACAGGGGTGGACGAGCAGGGCGAGAAGCCTGCAAAGACTCAGCTAAAATTAGGCAGCTGCTGACAGACGCTGGATTTGCAATCATAGCGCATCGATTTCCAAAGCGATGCTGAAACCCGGGGAGTTTTACTGGCCCACAGGTTCCGTCTTTGTGCAGAAGGGCCGTCTCTAATGAAGTGGCTCCTCCCCCAGGGAGATGGAGCTCTTTAAAGGCGGGATTAACTTTCGGCTGAGTGGGGGGAGAGGTCAGGGCCTCATGACTATGTCCCTCCTTAACTCGTAGCTTAGTTGCCAGGCCTGCGTCACTGTTGTTATGCTCAGTTCCCCTTCGTGAAGCACCCCCTTCTCACCAGCTTCTGTGAGCCCCAGAACTGGGGAGGGAGTCAGGGGGCGTCACATCTGACAGCTGGACAGACTCCGAGAGGCCAGAGGGAGGGGAGAGCCAGCAGGTGGTGAGACAGAGGGAGAGGCCCCAAGGATGGAGGAGCCCTGGGAAGGTGGTGAGGTCTGTGTTTGGGGTGTCCACCATCTTCAGAGAAAGCTTTCGCTTTCCCACTGAGTTTCCTCCGTAATTATCTCATTAAACATGGTTTTTTTGGTCTTCATGGATACATCTTGAAGAACTAGCTTTCGGTTAAAATAGATGTAAAATCATGCTTGCAATATGATATCATTTAAAACACTGAACACCACTGTGTATTATTCATGGGTACATATATGTGGTACAAGTATAAGAATAGGTATAAAAAGTTATTAAACGAACTTCTTGGTCCTGGTCCATAGCAGCCTCAGGAGGCACCATGCTCACTTCCCAGACAGGAGACACAGCCAGGAGAGGTCAGGTGGCATCTGGGAGAAGGTGACAGCGCTGGGTTTCAAGCCCAAGGTCAGCCTGGCCCCAAGGGCACGTGTCTCTGGGCCCATCCTGTCCCCATCAGCCCCTCCTTCAGTCTCCCCTCCTCCTCTGCCTCACCCACCTGGCTGAGCTGTCTTCCCAGGGGTCCTCCATCTCACCTTCTCACTCTGCCTGGTGGCCTGTCCCTCCCTCTGGCCTCTCGGAGGCTGTCCACCAGTCAGGTCGCAGTCCTTCCTGAAACTGTCCCCAGTTCTCAGGCTCACAGTGGCCTGTGGCACTGACTGTCTGCCCACCCAGCCTCTCAGCTGGCCTCTCTGACTTTTTGACAGGTTTTCTGATAGTTTTGGGGGACAAAGGAGCTCAGGGAGAGGAGGGCCAATCAGCTTTCCAGCCAGATGGACCTGGCTTCCATCCTGCCCTGGAGTTTTCTAAGCTCGATGACCCTAGGGAGTCACCGAGCTGCCCTGAGTGGGCGGATGAGTCCACAGAGGGTGGTGAACACCCAGGCGTGGGGACGGGGTCAGGCACAGGCTCCCAAGAGGCCCTTTTAGGTTCAGACGGAGGTGGGCAGGATGGACGGTGAGGGGCAGTGTCGGGGAGCAGGCTGAGCGTGCACTTTCCAGGCAGTGGAAGCTCAGGAGGTTAGAGCGGGGCCTCGGGGACCAGTCGAGCTGAGCTTGCATGCTGGCAATTCCCATTACAGACAGGTGACTGCCTCAGCTTCCTCATCTGTAAAGTGGGGATGGCCATTCCCCATAGTGAATATCGGCATTTAGAAAGCGACAGAGCTCACTCGATGTTAGCTGCTGCGTACTGAGTTAGCCCCAGGCTCACGTCGAGGCTCTGCCTCTTCCTGGCTGTGCGTTCTCAGATAAGTGACTCAACCCTCCTGAAACCCCACCTCACAGGCCTCACCTTCCAGGGAGGATGTGGGGGAAGGAAAAAGAACCGGCATTCCTCCCATCTAGATTGTAAGCATCATTGATTTGAGGCCGGAGTCATTACAGATGCGTTGATCCATCGGACTTCTCAGCATGATCTGTGCTGTCCCTTCTGAGCCTGCCCTCCTGAAGGTCTGCTGAGAAGTGTGGCTGGGAGTCAGAGGCACGAGGGTAAAGCTACAGCATGAAGACTTTAGGCTAGACACCAGGAGGGACATCCTTTCTGCTGCAATTTATCAGTTGCTATAATATTTAAGGATTCCAGAAACCTAGAAACAGTCCTCATCCTAATCGTGGCTAGCATTTACGGAGCACTCATGATGGGCAGGCCTGGCTCTAGGCACTTTCACATACTGTGCCTGCATTTCTCACACCAGCCCTGTGGGACAGACACTATTATTACCATTCCCATTCTACAGATGAGCAAACTGAGGCTCAGAGGAGGAGACTAAGTAACTGGATCAAGGTCACAGCTAATAACTGACAGAGCTGAGATTCAAACCCGGGGCTGGTTCCAGAGCCTCGTCTCCTAGCCGCCATGTTGCACTCCCTCCCTTGCTCTCTTTGCTCATCCATCCATTCATCCATTCATTCCTTGGCTGTTACAGACAGACCTCTGCCTGGTGGCACACTTGTGCCGGACTCTGGCTGCATAGAGAAGGAGGAGCAGGCCCTGCCATGGGCTGCTGGGCAGGGGTGTCTATGGCACCTGCCTATGTCACGTGGCACCTGCCAGGTGTTTCCCTTCTTTTCTCTCTCTCTGGTCTGTGTTCCTAAGGTGGCTCCGCAAGGCCTCCTGAAGGCCCCTGCCCCTGCCCCGCAAATCTTCCCTGCTCATCAGCTGCACGATAACCCCCGCCGTGCACACCTGAGCATCTGCGGCTCTTTGCCAGTCCTGCAGAGGCTGGGCTGTGGCTGGGGAGTGGTGCATGTCCCTGCGACAGCCACATCCTCCGGGGAGAGCAGCACCCCCATTTCGCCCCCTTACCGGGGAGCTTTCAAGGATCCAGGGAAGCATGTGAGCACCTTGTAAACTGTGAAGTGCGGCGGCAGCATTCACTGCTGCGGCCCCTGCCGAGGAAGCTCTGGGAATAGTTTTCTCATCCTTCACTGCTCTTAAGTCTGCTCCCAATGGAGGCCGGATCCACGGAGAATCCATTCGATGCTTCTGCTGCCAGGTTAGTCCCCTGTGGGGCTGCTAACCGGGGCGGGCAGAGGCGGGTGGCAGCCTGTCACGCGGAGGGAGTGGCACATCATCATCCAGTTCTCTGAGCCACAAAGCTCCAGGCTCTGCGGGATCATTTGCTTTGAATACATTCATTGTAACATTTGTCATCCTTGCCCCGTAGGCCAACTGCCCTGGGAGACCCCAACCTACAGATGTACCCTCTGAGGTTGAAATGAGGCTGTCGTTCCCAGGGCAGCTTGGGATTTCCCTGCAGATGCGGAGGGAGGAAGAGGGGTGCAGTGATCAGCACCGAGCATTCCATATGCTCATTGTGGGTCTGAATCTTGGAGACACGCGTCTCGATCATCTCTAAGCCTCGTGTGGTAGACTCAATAATGGCACCCAAGATGTCCGCGTCGTAACCTCCAGAACGTGTGACTATGTTACCTTACAGCAAAGGGACTTTGCAGGTGTGAGTAGGTTAAGGATCTGGAGGTGGGGAAGTTATCCTGGGTTATCCGAGTGGGACCATCGTAATCCCAAGGAGCCTTACAAGAGGGAGGCAGGAAGGTCAGAGTCAGAGTGGACGACGAGAGCAGGGGTCGAGAAGGAGCTGTGAGGACGTAAGCAGAGGTCGGGGGCAGAGAGAAATTTGAAGAGGCTGTGATGCTGACTTTGAGGATGGAGGAAGAAGCCACGAGCCAGGGCATGCAGGCGGCCTCTGGAAGCTGGAAAGAGCAAGGAAATGGATTCTCCAGAAAGAACCAGCCCTGTGGACACCTTGGCTTTGGTCCCCTGAGGTCCCTTTTTGACTTCTGACTTCCAGAACCATAAGATAATAAATTTGTGTTGTTTTAAGCCGCTAAATTTGTGGTAATTTGTTACAGCAACAATTGGAAACCAACATGCCTCATTTTCTTCATCTGCAAAATGGGGATAATGAAATGTACTCTCTTAGCTATGACCTAACTGTATGCAGAGGAGACAGAATGGCAGAGTGGAGAGCTATAATGAGCACAGCCCTGGAGTTGGGCTCCCCGGAGGCATCTGGGCTTGACCTATTATGAGGTGTGTGACCTGAGGCAAGCCGTGTCACTTTCTACACTGCCATTATGGGACACTTGTCCATCCCAGAGGGGACCAGCCTCTGCCCTGTGCACCTGGAGCAGCATCCTCGTCCCCTCCCTGGCTCACTGTCATTCATTCTTTAAGCCTCAGTTTGAACACCATCTCCACTGGGAAACCATCTGGACCTTCCAAGACGATGTCAGCTTCCCCTTTTCTGCATCCAGAGACAATCATCCAGAACCTCCAGGACATGTCCTCTCATACCTCTTACTAGCTGCAAAATACGTCACTAGATAATTCTCCAGCCAGTGCTCAGTGCCAGGCCCTGTTCTGCTGTGATGAAGGCGGGCCCTGACCTTATGGAATGCCCATCCTGGTCCGCTGTAATCGCTCCCTCTCAAGTCTGCTTTTCTCCAGACTTTCTTCTTAGTGGCTTCGGGGACGAGGCTAGGACTCGTCTGCTCCCTAGGGTAGAGTGCTGAGCCCAGCGCAGAGCAGGCGTGTAGTTGTTGAATGAAGGAAGTTTGGTCTGAACCATTTTCTGGGGCCCTCACTCCGTTGGAACATTCTAGCTGTAAACCATGTCAGATGTGACCTAAGAGAAACTGAGACCCGGAGAGGGAAAGTGACCCGCCCAAGGCCGGGCGGAACTGAACCCAGGGGACCCGGCGCTCACTGAGGAGCCTTGTAAAGGTTTGAAGAGTGGCCCCCAGAAAGACGTGTCTACTCGGGACCTCAGACTGTGGGCTTGTTTGGAAGAAAGGTCTCTGCAGATTTAACGAAGGTAAGGATCTCGAGACGAGATCCGCCTGGATTAGAGTGGGTCGAAATCCAATGCCAAGTAGCCTTACGAGAGACAGGAGAGAGAAGATGCTCAGAGAAGAAGGCCTTGGGACAACAGAGGCAGAGATGGAAGTGATGCACCCACAAGCCAAGGACTGCCGGCAGCCACCAGGAGCTGGGCGAGAAGGAGGGCACGGCCTCTCCCTCACAGCCTCCAGAAGGAACCAGCCCCACCGACACCTGATTTCAGACCTTAAGCCTCCAGAACTGTGAGAGAATAAGAATTTTCTATTTGTGTTAAATGGTCACCAGCCCAAGGAAACGAATGCGAGCCTCTTCTGGCTCCCTCACGCCCACTCCTTCAGCGCCACCTCTGAGCCTTAGGGCAGCCACCAGGTTGTCAGATGGTGAAGACAATTTATTTTCCTCTAAATGATAATGATGGCGGAAGATCCCCAGATGTTTATAAACGTCTTGGAACCACGTTATCAGCACACAAAGCACAGAAGCCTTGAACAGGGCAGGAAGCCTCCAGCCGCCAGACAACAACGGCCTGTTCTGAGTGCACCGTGATGGGAAAATGTCACGGATTGAAAAAGGAAAGAGAAATACAGTTTGCTGAGATTCTGCTGTGTGTGTGATGCAGGCGTGGGCAAATTAAAAGTTCATTTTATTTACTCCACTCACAAACCATGTGGAGCAGGGATCATATTCCCAAAGCCTGGCTCTGTGCCTGCTCCCCAAAAATCTGCTCCAGAGAGAACCCCCATTTTACAGATGAGGAAATCGAGGTTCAGAGTCAGCAGACGGCTCAGCCAAGGCCTATCGTCAAAGTGCCTCTGACTTCCAGGTCAGGGGGGACCTGATGGTGCCTCTGCCACCGAACTGCAGAGTGGCGCTGGGCAGGTGAGCTCATTGCTCTGTGTGTCAATCTCCCCATCTGTACACGGGGACAATGGCATCTGTCTGCTGCAGGGTGGCTTTAGGAGGAAATGCACTGACATGTGTTGAGCCCCCAGCACTGTCTCTGCACAAAGAAAGGGGAGATGGTTAGTCCTGGGCGGAGCCATAACTGGACCCTGGGTCTGTCTGAGGCTGGGCTAGGTCTGTCTAGCACAAGTTAGACATGCATCCAGCCCCGGATGCACGAGCCCAGGCTGCCTGGCTGGCTCCTGCTGCTTTGCCCTCCCTCGCTTGCTTCCTACCTGCCTTGACATCGAGCGAGTGTCCAACCCTGACACACAGTCCGGCCCCAGGCGGATCCTTCCAGCCATTTCCAAGATCCTCCATTGGGCTTCATGATCCAGCAGATCCTAGTGGAGTGTCAGCGGCGAAGAGGGACGTTGAATGGCCTGGAGCCTTAGACAAGTCCCAATAGAAGAACCTCAACATGGACTATCTAGTATTTTGGAGCAAAAACCTGTGCCTTCTTCTGAAGATAACTATTCTCCTTTTGAGAGGGAGCTTCTTGCTGGCTTTTGGGCCTAGTAGAAACTAAGGTCTCAACACGGTACATCAGGTGACCCCGTGACCTGAGCTTCTCATCGTGAACTGAATGTTGCCCGGCCCACACACTCCAGGTGTGTGCAGCAGCAATTTAACATCGAGGGGAAACAGTCTGTAGAGGACTGGGCTCAGGCAGGTCCAGAGGTGTGAGTAAGGGGCATGAGCAGGTAGCTCGTACTTGTGACCAATTACAGAAAAGAAGAGGACGGTCATCACTTCACGTATGTTCCCTTTGCACAGGTTATGTGCATATACTTATTTGTATAGATGAACCATACCGTTCTCTCTCATCTGTCCTCTTCTTATCTTGTACTCAAGTTGTTGGAGCTTAACCTTACAATTTACCCTTCAGGGAATGACTGTCAGAAGCACTGTGCCTGAATTCAAGGAATAATAAACACAGTCACCAACTGAAACAATAGCTATCAGGACTTTCTGTCTCCTCATTTTGGGGAAAACATGAAAATGTCTTCTCTTGTATGAAGGAGAGCCACATCTTGTTGGATGCAAACGTAGAGCTGCTTTGCTCTCGTGTGGAAGTTCAGGTCCGTGTAGACAGGTGCACAGGTAAGTTGAGTCGGCAAAGGGGTGGACCGTGTCAAGAGCAGTTTGTTGCCTCTCAGCTCCCAACCCATCCTTCTTTGCTCTGTGTTTTGCTGCTGGAGTTGGGCCCTAAACGTTTCTCCTCTACCACAATATTAGTCTTGCTCGACATATGGCACTGGAAGGGCACCGCTACGCCGTAGCAGAGGAAGTGGTTTCTCCTCTGGTTACGGTGCATCCTCCCACCTTCCATGGGATGACTAGCAGTATTCACGATCCACTAAGTTTCTCCGGCACTCCAGTGGGTGACTGCCTGTGAACCACCTCTGGTCTTCCCATACCCTCCAGCAAGTTTCTCATCCACTTGCCTCGCCAATCCCACAGAGGCTGACCCACTCTGGCAAGCTCTTCACCCCCAACATGCTAAGGGTTCCTGTGCAGCCACACCCTCTCCAACGAATTCTAAATCTCAGCCTTGATTTGGGGCGGGGGCTCTTCTAAGTCCTTAGCTCCCTGCTTGTTCCCTCGCCCTCAGCCCTGGAGGCGGTAGCTGCTCCCTGTCTTTGCCATTCCCGTCTCCCATAGTCCTCCTCACCCCTCTTCATTATTAACCATCTTTGCAGGTTAATCACTGTTTACATTAAATTTTCCCTGTTCAATCTACTGGTGGGTTTCTGTCTTGTGACTGGACCCCAGCGAATTCACAGCATGATCCAGGCAAGCAGTAAGGAAAGCGGTTGGCAGGAGAGACGTGGATGTCACACAGACCCAGGCCCACTTATTCATCCACACCACTCATGAGGCATGTCCTTGGTGCCCCCACTGTCCTGGGATATGGGGACACAGCAGGGAAGCGGGGCATGGAATGCCTGCCGTCCTGGGGCTCTCAGTCCCACAGAGTTAACAGGACAACCTGCTAATTATCTGTGTGACCTTGAAGTGACACTCCATCTCTGAGAGCTTCAGTTTCCTCGTTGGAAAAATGTGAACAATAATAGAGAGTTGTGGTGAAAATTTAATTTATAAAAAAAGCCCACAAATGGTTTAGGGCTGTCCCTGGGACATTGTAAGCACTGAATAAATCTTTCACTTATTAAAAACCACAAAAAGAGAGAGTGGAAGGGAGCACAATGCCGCCCTCTCTCTACAGAGGAGGAGACTGGCCGAGAGAGGTTAAGGTCACACGGCAAACCGTGCGGCAGACTTGACCCTACATGTCGAGTATTCAAGCCCGAATGCCCTTCCTGACACCAGCGTCTCTCCATGTGGATTCTCGCCCTGCCCCGCACAGTCCTGGCTTAGGTGGAAGGAGGAGCTGACATGGACTTGACCCCTGAGGCACTGAGTCTGGTCCTGAGTGTGACCAGAGCTGGGGAGGGGGAACCTGAGGCTCTGGTGGCCACTGGGAGCCTTTAACAAGCACTACGTGAGCCTTGGGATGCTTGCCCCGGATTGGGTGGCACTTCGTCTCTGCTGCTGAGAGAGCACAGGCTCAGCCCCTGAAGACTAGCTCTGGTGGCTGCCCCTTCCTCCCCTCCCCGCCCCTGCAGTCCTCTCTCCTGTCCCCCCTTCCTCTCCTTCCCTCCCTTTCTCTTGCCCTTCCCACTGGTATTTCTGGTTATTTTCCTCCTTCTTCCCATTTTTTATCTTCTCTGCCTCTTTCTTCTTTGCTCCCTCTGGCCCCTCTGCCTGTCTCTTCCCCTCCCTCGCCCTCCCCTTCTATCCAGCAGCCCCTCCTCTTCCGTACTCACCTGCTTCTCCCCCAGCCCCTTCCCTCTCTTTCCACCTCCTTCGTCCCTGTTCTCTCCTCCCCCTCCCCGCTTCATTCGCAGTCTCTTCTCCTTTTCTGTTCCCGCCATCTTCTTCTCTCCTGTCTCCCCTCCTCTGCTTTTCCCCCTTCCCCTTCTCCTCCACTCACCTCCTCTTCCTTCACCCCTGTTACCTCCCTGTCCCCTTTCTAGTCTCCCCTGAATCCCCTTCAGCCCCCATGGGGAGGGCTGACCTCCTCTCTAGCCTGCCAGCCCTCTTGCACTGCACTGAGGCTCATGGCTAAAGAATCCACGGCCGCCGGGCTTGCTGCCAGTAAAAACAACTCCCTCTCTCCCTTCTCATTAGCTACTGCCTTTGGCTGATCAACAGGGCCCGCGTGTCTCACTTTGTTTCTGAACGGAACTAGTCTACCTGATGGCATCCATCAGTCGAGCAGACAGTGTCTGTTTCCGCAGCTCGCTGTGTCCTCAGCCGAGCATCCCGGTGTCCGCTGCATCCTGAGGAAGGAAGGGGCCAGGCAGGCACTGGGCCACCCACCGAGGCTTCTCCTGCAGGCGACGGGTGTGTCCTAGACTCATGGGGTGAGTGTGGAGAAGGCACGCTGAGCCTCTCACAGCTGGCCCAGGCCACTGTCCCCGCCTTGTAGGACACGGTGCTGAGGTTCCATGAAGACGACACAGGCTTTGAGTCTGCAGATCTGGGTTCACATCCTGCCTCTACTCCTTATCCACAGTGCAGCCTTCACTGTCTCTCTGACCCTCACTTTCCTTGTCTGTAAAGTGGGGACAGGACTACCTGACTTGTGGGGCAGCATGAGGACCCATTGTATGAAAAGCGCCTGTGCAACCCTTGGCGCTCAGTGGACGCTCCATAAGTCCCCTCCCCCATCGCCTACACTCCCCGTGCAAACTATGTTCAAACCAAAGGAACGTGCTCAGCGTCATGCATGTTCTGGCTGGAATGTCATGCTCTTCCTCCAACACCCGGAGAACTCTTAGTCACCCTTCAAAACCCACCCTCAAATGTCACAGCTCCTGTGCAGCCTTCTCTGACCATTTAAACTTCCTCTCTGCTGGAATTAGTCTCTGCCTTCTCAGTGCTCCCATCCTCATCAGGGCTCTTGGGTGTCAAGAACAGGCTCCAACAAAAGAGGGTTTAATAATGGTTGTTGCTTCCTGGCGTGGAAACAGAGCCCTGTCGGACTCACAGGTTCCAGGCAAGGGAAGCCAAAGACAGCATCTCTCTCCTCCCTTCTCTCCATGGGGTCGTATATGCCCTTGTTTCTACCTTTCCCAACAGATTTTCTATGCTCACTTGTCATTTTTTATGCAGCTGAAAATTCATTTACCTACACATGGTCTTTTGGTGCGACTGAAATGGACCGCAGCTGTGAAGGTGATGGGAGTCCAGCCCTGGGCCGGTCAGTTATGATCGAAGGAGGGGCATCATTTGAGCAGTAAGCAGTGCGCACCTTCAGTAGGGTGAGTGTGAGGAGCAGTGCATGGAGAGGCAGCAGGCACACACCACACGCGTCCCCCTGCTTCCTGGACAGCTCTGAGTGCGCTCTCCCACGGCCCTGAGCCCGCAGCACGAGGCCCGCGTTCACTGCTTTTCTGTCTTCCCACCAGAGAGCGAGCTCCTCTTGAAAGCCCCAGCTTGCAGAATGAGCTGTGACAGAAGAGATGTCAAAAAATGTTACACGGAATGACTGAAGGAACAGAGTGATGTCACCAAAGCAAGAGTTATTGTTCTCCATGATGCTGCCCTCGCTATTAGAATATGCTACACACCCGTTGTTCCTATAATTTGCATTATCTGGAGAGTACTATTACTTCTGGATCCATCTAAGTCCATGTGTACTCAGCCCATCATCCATCCACCCCCCATTTCATCCATTCCCTTTCCACTTTTCTTCTCACCCATCTTCACAATTTTCCTCTTATCCATTCCTCTTACCAGCTATTCAACTGTCCATTCATCCATCCATTTATCCATCTATCCATTCATCTATTCCTCCATCCTTCCATCTGTCCGTCCGTCTATCTATCTATCCATCCATCCATCCAGTTTCCTTGGATCTCGTCCCATGTGCTTATGCCTAACAGAATCCCATTCCCCCAGTGTCTGCAGCCCTCCGGAGACCACCTCGCATGCTCTGTGACAGGACTGGTCAGCTTTCCAGTGATCTAGGCAGTAGAATCCACCACTTACTTCTGGTTTTCTGACCCACCACTACTGAAACACACACCACACACACAGACACACACACACACACACACACACCCCTGCAGGGCTCACTGCTTCTATGCGGCACTGTAAGTTTGTCAAGCTCCCACTGGGCACCTCAGCTGGCTCTTCTTCATTCCACTGCATCCTGCTAGGCCTACCCGCCGCACCCCTGGCCTGGAGGCCTTGAGGAGCCAGGGCTGCACAGTGTGCCATGGCAATGTGGGGTCCCGAAACAGCTACGCTTGTGGTTTGGGTTGTAGTTGTTTTGTGGAAACACATTTGCAGGCAACAAATATCAGGGCAAGATGCAGGGGTGAGGTGAGATGAGGAGCAAGGACGTCCTGAGGGTCTGGGACATGGTAGGCGCTCAATAAACATCAGTTCAACGAAGGCATGAGTGAGTGGGGAGCTTGGGTGCAGTGACATCCCAGAAATAGATGCACATGACTGCCTCGGGCTGAACTCATGCACGCTGCGTCTCCTGGAGGGCGTTTGCTGGGCGATTGTTCTGCTTTCGTTTCCCCAGGCCTGGGAGAGATAGGGAGGTGGGGGCAACCATTTTCGTAACTCAAAGGCTTGCAGGGGGGCAGGAGAGCATCCCTCTGACTGCCAGCACCGCAGGGGTCATGCAGCCTGCTTAGGGGAGGAGGGGACAATGAGGGCTGCCCCCTCTGTCCCTGACACTGCCCAGAAAATGCCAGTTAGCAGCATCATAGACAGCATCCCCAGCTACAGACATCAGAATCCACAGAGGAAACAGCACAGGGTGAACCAACGTGAGTCCCACTATTACACATATGGACTGCTACCTGTACGTATACAGCTGTATGCATATATACATACACATAGAGCCATACACGCATATGCACACATAAATATTTAATCTTGGTGGTCACCTAGCGACAGAAATTCCAGACATCATCCCCACTGTAGAGAGGCTCAGGGAGGTAACGACATGACCCAGGGTCCCACGGCCAGTAGGTGGCAGAGCCGGGTTGCAAAGTCTCTGACCCACAACCACCTCACTTCAGTGCCACTAAAATACAGACCCACTCTCTCCTCCCACCGAGGTGCGTGGCGGTCTGCATTATGCTTGCCCTCTTGGCACCAGCCTCCCCCATCAGACTGCGGCCCCTGGGGTAGACACTCTGTTTGTATTCCTGTGTCCCCACGGCTCAGGGTCTAAGGCGTCCCCACCAGTCCAAGGATGAGGAAAGGAGAGAAGAGGTTCATCAAGACCTGTCAATTGATTGAGCTCCGCGGTGCCTGGGGATGTTGCTCCATGAAGAACGGGAGGAGAAATCGAAGCAGGCAAAGAGCTCCCATGAGCCCTGTGCCCAAGGTTCTCATGGATTCACCGAGGCCACTGCCTCGAGAGCTGGGCTCTGCGTGGTCAGCTATGCCAGCAAGACGGCCCAGAGGGCTCCATTCTCTCACACTGATGCACAGCGTCTCCCACATGCCCGAGTCTAAATGCCTCTGAAGACCCAGCAAAGGGCACCGCAGATGCATCAGCCCAGCTGTCAGTAACACAAGTAGCTTTTTAATGAGGAGCGCAGGGGTTGTCCTGTGCACCATAGGCCTGGGACGCAAACCACAGCGATCATGCGTCACTGATCCTTCAGAGGCTTTCCACGCGGCAACAGGTCAGCGCCTCTCCCAGGTTCCTTCTGAATCAATAGATGCACAGCTGTTGGGAGGGAAACAAATCAGGTGAGCTGGGCTACCGGGAGGGTCCAGTGCATGGAAACCAATCTACCGGGAGGCCTTTGCATGGACGAGGCCGCCCATCCCTTCTAGTCACTAAACACTCAGGCCGGTAGTATTTTACCAGCTCTCAGATCACCAGACCCAGATACAGGGGTAGAAACAGCCTTTGCCAGTTGTTAAAATTCCATGATCCGCACACACGGCCCAGAGGCAGTGTTTCTGGACGCAGCGCCGGGCCGGCTGAGCCCCAGGACTGACCCCAACAGGCCTGGTTGAATCTGGCTCTGCATCTCCAGACGGAGTGGCCTTCGCAGTCTCGCCACCTCTCTGACCTCAGTGTCCACCCCTGGGCTGGGGCAGGTGCAGCCGGAGGGGTGGGTGGGTGGCCCTCGCAGGGCCTTGAGCGCCTCGCTCAGGGTTCGGAGCTTTGCTGTCAGAGCGGAGGAGCCGCCGATGCGCCTCACTCAGCGGGGACAGGAGGGTCCGCGTTTCAGATGGGCACTCAGGACCTCGATCTCGGCCCGTGCGCCGTGAGGGCAAAACGGTAAAATGTTGCCGACAGGCTTAGACGGGCGATGGCTCAGCAGCGTCCTGGGAAATGGCTCCAGATGTCACTGCAGTGGCAGCGGGTGGAGGGAGAACCGACCAGCGGCTCTGGACGGATGCCAGCCCGTCAGCGCAGAGCCCCCCAGTGTGGACAGCACCTGCCCTCACAGCCATGTCCTCGCCATGTCCTCACAGCGCCCGGGGAGGCAGTGGCGTCACCACCCACTGCACAGAGGGGGAAACTGACGCTGGCTTGTCCATAGTGAGATGTCCATTTTACTTAGGGGCTGGGCCATCCTCCGGTCCTGGGGACACAGAAATGAATCAGACACACTCTGCCCTGAAGAAGCTCCTGGTTGTGGGGGAGGGCTTCTAATATAAAGTATATTTTGATATTTACCACGAAATGAGCCAGAAGGGAAGTTGCAGAAGGTGCAGACACTGCAGAGGAGGAAGGGCTGAGCTCCACGCAGGTTGGGGGATCAGCAGAGGCTTCTGGGAGGAGGTGGCAGTGCCAGGAAGGAGCTGGGACCCCCTCCCTGCCCACCTGGGGCTCTTCCTGCTTCTTTCCAGCCACCTTTCTACCGGCAGGTGATGGTATTGGGGATCTCAGTGGAGCTTTTCCCGAGCGAGGGGGTCACATTTGCCCCGCTGGGCCGAAGGAGCAGAGTAACTGCTATCCCTGTCCCTGTCCTCTGCTGGGCCCCCCTCATCCCATCCCACCTGAGTCTTGGGCTTTGCCACATGGATGTTAGAGGGGCCCGTGTCTCAGGAGTAATCGGCAGCTGTGGGAGGGTTCTACTGCGGCATAAGGTGGTCAGATCTGCGCCTCAAAGACACCATATGGGAACTGGATTTCCCCAAATCCCAGTTAGCTGCCCGTAGGTTGAGTCTCGCCCTGAAAACACCTGGAGACGCAGCAGAGCGCACTGCTAACGGTGCCCCAGCTGCCAAGACGCACACGTTCTGGGTGCACGTGGAGGCAACAGACGGTGAATGACTACGGTAATGAAATATGAATGATGTCAGGTGGAAAGTGCCGGAAGGACAATGTGCAGAGTAAGGGGCACAGCGTGGTCAAATGCTGCTATGATAGATGACGTGGGGGCAGGAAGGGACCCCCCAGCAAGGCAGCCTATGGGCAGGAACCTGGATGACATGAGAGGTGAGCCATGCGGATGGATGGCAGAACATCCCAGGCAGAGGAAACAGCGGGCGCGAAGGCCCAGGTGGGAACGTGGGGCTGTTTGAGAACCATGCAGGAGGCCGGGGCCAGAGTGGCAGGAGGAGAGTGAGGGAGCGGAGGTGGTAGAGGATGCCAGGGTGGGGGTGGGGGGGCTTGCAAGGCCTTTGGCTTTTCCTCAGTGCCCTGAGGAGCTCTTGGGGGGTTTGAGCCCAGGAAGGACTCCTCCTGACTTGGGTTTTAAAGGGATCTCTGGGGCTGCTGAGTGGAGGAGGGTCGGGGGAAGTGGGGAGTCCACCTGGGAGGCTGTCCCACAGTCCAGGAGAAAACTGAGGCTGCCCTTGGATCGCCGTACACCCCCTGTTTTGTAACCTGATTTTTCCTCTGGGCCCTGCGTCAGAGACATCTGCTCGGTCAACAACACAAAACTCTTGCCCATCCTTGTTGGCGGCTGCCCACACCGCCCTGTACGGATGTGCCATAGCTTCTCTCACCACATCCTATCTGGGGATATTCAAGTCGTTTCTGATTTTCACAATTACAAACAGGGCTGCAGTGGCTGAACCTGGGCATCTGGGCTCGGGTTTTGGATTTTGGTTACTTGTCACAGAGAAGGTTCTTGTCTGTACAGGGAATGCCTCTGTCCATCGCTGGAGAATTCCTTGCTCTCCTTCCTCCCTGCTCCTCCCCTCCCTGGCCAGCCCCAGGCCTCACAGGCAGGTGCCAGGTCTTGTTGAGTCCTGTGCTGCGTCCTGGGGAAACAGAATAGCATGTGGCACAAAATGGGTGAAACACCTGATGGTGAAGCCCGGGTCCTGGTGCCCATGGGCAGCTGCGCCCTGGCAGCGTGGGGCTGAGCACGCAGGGGCTTCCGGTGGGACATGCCCAAGGCTGAGTCCTGGCTCAGCCACATCCCAGCTCTGTGAGCCTGGGCAGGTTGCTTTACCGCTTTAAATGCCAGTTTCCCCAAATATTTTATTTTTTTTAATAATTATTCTTCTCCACTTCTTTTTTATTTTTTTTTAAAGATTGGCACCTGGGCTAACAACTCTTGCCAATCTTTTTTTTTTCTTCTGCTTTATCTCCCCAAACTCCCCCGTACACAGTTGTATATCTTATCTTAGTTGCAGGTCCTTCTAGCTGTGGGATGCGGGACGCCGCCTCAATGTGGCCTGACGAGTGGTGCCATGTCCGTGCCCAGGATCCGAACCCTGGGCCGCCGCAGCAGAGCGCACGAACTTAACCACTCGGCCACCTAGCCAGCCCCTCCCCAAATATTAAAGGTGGCTTTGAATGCCCCCCAAACAAAGGCTGTTGTGAGAATTAAACAAAACATTTAGTGCAAAGCCCTGGAGTGGTCCTGGCCGGTACCCGAGGTTCAATAACGGTTTCCCCTCCACTTCCCTGGTGCCACCAAGACCACTGTCATGGGGCTCTGGCTGCTGAGCATCCTTCAAGCAGGTGAGGATGTAATTGGAAGGTGGATGGATGACACCAGGGCGGTCAGCCCTCCTGGTTCTGTGTGGCCCCCATCCTGCTGGAGCCCGCTGTCTGCCCAGGGTGTGATCATAGCCTCTTGCTGATCCACGGCTGGGCCATCCTCCACAGGCTCCCAATGCCCAGATGTCTCCCGAGGGCTCTGAGGGCAGAAGCCAGGGCTGGGACCCGCCACACCCAGGACCCAGATCCCAAGGAGGGCAAGTGTGGGCCTCAGCTGCGGGGGAGTGGGGGGCCTGGCAGGGAGCAAGGAGGGCTTTCTACTCCCAGGATGACAGGGACCTGGGAATTCCACTGTTATCGGGGAATCTGGAGGAGGGAACAGGGGTGGCGAGGGCCCTAGGAGCCACGTCACGTAGGGCCAGGTTAGGGGATATGGGAGCATTTAGTGTGGAGAAGAGGAGATTGATGGTGGGGGGGCTGAGGGAGAATTTTAAGGAGCTGCCATGAGTGGGCCCCAGGGACTGGCCGGGACTATGAGGGGGATGCGGGTAGAACCACAGGGTTGGAGGGTTCCCAAGAATGCTCAGGGGCCCCCTGAATCTCTCATTCCAAGGTGCTTGAAGGGGGATCCTGCAGAGTCTCTGGAATCAGTGTCTGTCTGTCTGTCACTCTCTCTCTGTGTCTCCCAGTCTTGGCACCTGCTCCCTGCCTCTCCCCTGGCCTCCCCCCGCCCCCTCCTCCCCCTCCCTTCTCTCCCATCTTCCCCTCTTCCCTTCCATGCTGGGGTTTATTTTCAGACCTCAGAATCCCTCCCAAGCCTCTGACATTTACTCTTTGGAATTAGAACATTTTCTATTTCTCTTTCCCAGAGCAAAACTGGAGGGTAAGATTTCCTCAGGGATCCTGCCTGCCCTTCTGGAGGGGAAGCGCTGGGGGCAGAGGTGGCTTATGTCAGCCCAGCACTAATTATGTCAGCCAGCAATTATTAGACACCCACCATGCTCCAGGACCTTCTCATGCATTACCACAGTCACTCGGTTTAAGAACCCTGGGGGATTGACATTACCGTCTGCACACGACAGATGGATGAGCCGAGCCGCGCAGCACTTAAACAACAAGTCTAAGGTCACAAGCAAGTGAGAGGCGGAGCAGGGGTAAAACCACACCTCTCTGACTCCACAGTCCACTCCCCTCCTCTGTGCTTGGCCTTCAAGGTCCACGGGTGCAGGTGCACTGAGGACGGGCAGCATCTGGGAAGGCCAAGAGTTTAGGGGACAGGGCACCAGGCAGAGGGAACAGCAAAAACAAAACATCTGAATGGTGAGTCAAGGGTGAGGTGGACGGGGTGGTGGAGGGCCTGACGCAAGAAGGAAAATGTGCTGGACAGTCAAATGCCCCCCCAAAATAGTTGACCTAAGGAATCACAAGGATGAGCACATACTCAGAGGGACTGTTTTCAGGACTTTAATGCACTGACTCATTCATTCCCACAACCCTATGTGGAAGACACTACTGTAATCCTCATTTTATAGAAGAGGAAACTGAGGCAGAGCCGAGAGCCCTCCCCAAGTCTGGCTCAGGAACAGGCCTGGCTGCAGGGGAGGCCATCCCAGCAGGCTCCCTGCCAAAGGAGTTTAAGGTGCTGGAGCCGCCTGCAGCCCTGGGCAGGTGGCCCAGCTGGACCACATCATCCCTTCAGGGAACAAGCTAGGGAGAGGATGGTGTGAGGGCAGAAATCTCCTGAGCATTCGAAAGCTCCACCCTGGATGTCTGAAAGCAGGCCCAGATGGATGGGAGCATCCTGAAAGGGGCATAAATCAATGGAGTAACCAACCTCGTCAAAGACGGTACCAGGCAAGGAAGCCACCAACGTCCTGCGGTGGGGTGCTTTAGGGCAGAAGGTCAGGGTCCGGCTCCAGGGAGAAAAGAGACAAATCATTTCCAAGTCCAGTGTGAGGAGAGCAGTGCAGGCATGACACCAGCCTGTCCTCATTGTTGTCCCAGGGACCCCGTTCCCATGATTCAGTGTGATGCCAGTGGTAGGCAGTTTGCAGATGCCCTTTACTGAGATGAGGGAGTTCACTTCTGTTCCTAGTTCACTGAGGGTTTTTATCAAAAGCGAGTCTTGGATTTTGTGAAATGGTCTCACTACATCTATTGCAACCATTATGTGGTTCTTTAACATCATCAATTCTATTCACTGATTTTTGTATGTTAAACTAGCCTTGTATTCTGAGAAAAACTCCACTTGGCCATGACGCATTTTCCATCACAAGAAGCCCACTTTAAATATTGGCATAAATAACTTAAAAGGAAAAGGAGAGCCCCTGTTGACATCATTGGCAAAAATAAGTTTGGGTGTTTAGACCATTTGCATTGCACGTTATTCATATGGTTGGTCTTTACACATAACCTTGCTCTTTTTCTATTTGTCACATCTTTTCTTCACTTCTTATTTTTATCTGCCTTCTTTCTGAATAATTGAATATTTTTCTGATTCCATTTTATCTTTTTGTTGCCTTATTACTTATAACTTTTGGTCTTTTAGTGGTTACTTTAGAGTTTATACTATATATCCTTAACTTATCCCTGTGTACCTTCAAGCGATATTATCTCACTTCACATATAGTATAAAAACTCTGTAACAGGACACTTCTGTTTCTCCCCTCTAGGGCTTTATGCTATTGTGGTCATACATTTTGCTTCTACATATGCTATAAACCCAACACTATACTGTTGCTATTAGTGTTCAAATGGTCGGTGGTTTTTTAAAGAGATTTAAATAGCAACAGAAGCTACTTTATATTAACCTGGGTAATTACTACTTCCAGTGTTCTTCATTCCTTTGCGAGGTCCACGTTTCTATCTGGTATCATTTCTCTTCTGCCTGAAAGACTCCATTTAACATTTCTTGCGGTGCGAGTCCCCTGGTCATTAATTCTTTCTGAACAGAAAAAATTTCGAAGAAACAAGTGCAAAACATTTCCCACATTTGATGAAAAGTATTAATCCACAGATCCAAGAAGCTCAACAAATCCCAAGCACCAAAAACCAGGAAAAAAACCACATCGTCATGTCATGATCAAAGCGCTCAGAGCCAGGGATAAAGAGAAAGTCTTCAAATCACCCAGAGGGGAAAAAAAGACACACTGTGCACAGAGGAGCAAAAATAAGGATGACGGAAGATTTCTCCTCAGAAACAATTCAAGTGAGGAAACAGTGGAGAAACATCTTAAAGGGCTGGAAAAAAATTTTTAAAAAACTCTTATCCTAAAATTCTAAACTCTACAAGAATATGTTTCAAAAACAAAAGAGAAATAAACACTTTTTCAGACATAAAACCTGAAATATTCATGGGACTTACCTTCTCATTTCCCATCTTTCAAGGATCATTGCGTCTTCTTTGCTTGATGGCTAATGTCTGAAAAACTGTTTCATATATTTTGTCTGATTTTTTTTCTCCCTGAAGCCCCACTATATAGCTGTATATTCTAGCTGTAAGGCCTTCTAGTTCCTCTATGCGAGCCAAACTTTAACCACTAGGCCATCAGGGCTGGCTCTATTTTGTCTAATTTTTTAATTGTTTTGGGCAAAAGAGTAAATTTGGTCCCTATTACTTCATTTTGGCCAGAAGCGGAAATCATAGCTACAATTTGGTGTATATTTCTGTGATTTTCTCCTGCTGTAGCCTACATTCCAAGAGGGAAAGAACCACATCTGTTTTTACTCTGCTGTATCCCCAGCATTTGGCATACCGTCTGGTACAAAGTAGAATTCCAATGACTAAATTCTCTAAACTTTTATGTCTCACTTAGTTTAGTGAGTCTCAAGGGTATTAGATGATCCAGGAGATATTTTAGAAGATCCAAATTAAGATAAGAAAAGAAACACATACCAGGATCAAGGTTGAGATAGGTTGAAGGAAGAGAAACGAGCTCCCAGGAAGGCAGGAAAATGACAACAGACAGTATGGACACATCTCTCCCCTCCAGACCCCCACTGTCAGCCCTACCCCAATTCCCAACAATACTCTTCTTACACATATCTGTGATATCACCAGCCGGGCATTTCCCACCCACCCTGCCCTCACATATTCTCCACTTCTTCCTTTAGTTATAGAACCTCAAATTTCAGCTATATAAAATAAAAACTACATTTCCAAGCTTCCCCTGCAGCAAGGTGCAGTCATGTGACTGATTTCTACCAATGGCCTATGAGTACTTGTGTATGCAATTTCCAGGTTGTGTCCTTAAAGAGAAAGGCTGTACTTTCCATGTCCTCTTGTTCTCCCTTCCTACTAAAGGGAATGTGGACATGGAGTTAAGATATATTTCACAAAATTAACAGGGCCAACAAATTAGGAATGACAAGCAAAAGCTGGAAGCAGTCCGAGTTCCCAAGACTGTGGAGCCGCATCATGAGGGCTCGACAGCCAAAGCCAGTACAGTTATGTGAGGGAGTAATATAATTCTCTCTTGCATAAGCCACTATCATGTTGGGTCTTATTATGCGATTCTCAATAGTACCTGGAACTAAGCACCTGCCTGTATCTTAGGGAAGCTGAAATTGCTCCAGAAAGCCTACGCCAGGAAGAAAAGCCATCTAATTTTGATATGCAACTTGGGTCCTAGAAGCCAGGGGATCTGGAGCAATTTGTTCAGAAAAAGATACCCTGGGACCTGTGGCTTTGCTGATTGCAGCCAGTTTCTGTTGGGGTCTGACTGCAACAGAACATGCAGTGAGGCAGAGGTTAAAGCTGGACCTAGGAAGATGGTCCTGCTGGCCAGGTGCCCCTTTCCCTCCCTGTCTCCTGTCTAGGCAGGAAAATCCTTCCCAAAGTCCTGAATCATTCTGCCTTGAGTTGGGCACAGCCAGACCATGGTGGTGGTCAGTTATGAATGTCTGGCTGTCCAACCATCCATCCACCCACCACATCCAGCAAAAGAACCCTCTTGGCAAGTGAGCTCAGGCACTGAGTCCTCCTTACTGCAGGGCACACTCTGGCCCTCACCAAATAAATACAATATTTAGGTAAGGGAATGTAGGGGGAATTTAGCAAACACTTTCCTGAAATCCGGTAGCCATAAACGAGAAAAATGGACCAGCTCACTCCAGATAACCAATACCAGAGAAATAATTATGCCACTCCTGTCCTGAGCCAGACTGCCAGTGCAGAGGCATCAGTCTCAGATTTATGGACTCCTTGAGACCCACCTTCACCATTTCTTGAAGCAGGGAAGTCAGCACCACACTGGGTGGCACAATCAAATATTAATTTGCCAGCAATGATCCAGAGAAAATTGACCCATTCAAGTGAGCCAATTTTTACCAACTGCCCAAGACCGTGGAATCCTGGTTTGCCATATAAATCATCGAGTTCTTGACATCACAGTCAAGGCAAGTGGAGAGCTCACTGCCCACACAGAGTGGGATTAAGGCCAAAAATATAACAAAGATTTCAAGTCTTAGTTTCCTCATCAGTAGGATGGGAATAAGGAAAAGGCTGTTGTGGAAATTAATAAAAGAAACATTAACTAAATTGGAGTCAGGGAAGCCTGTAGGGGGAGCTCTCATGCCCCATCACACATCATCAGTTACACCAAACAGGAAGAGACAGAGACTTGCATCTTGGACAGGAAGCAAAACTCCTTTGCTACTGAAGGAAGATTTCTCTCCCCACCTGGCAACAGTCCAGCCAATGAGAAACTCCACAGCTCAGCCAATGAGAAATGCCGCAGCTCAGCCAATGAGAAACTCCACAGCTCAGCCAATGAGAAATGCCGCAGCTCAGCCAATGAGAAACTCCACAGCTCAGCCAATGAGAAATGCCGCAGCTCAGCCAATGAGAAACACCGCAGCTCAGCCAATGAGAAACACCGCAGCTCAGCCAATGAGAAACTGTTGCTGGCCTGAACTGTTGCTTTCTCCAAATGGACTTTCATTTAGAACAGCCCCTGCCTACTCCCAGTTTTTCTCTACAAAGGCAGTGCCCCTTCCTTGTCTTTTGGATTTCCCCGTGGTTGGCCAGAGCATGCACATCCTGAATTGCAATTTTTTAGCTATTCCCTAATAAACTCATTTTGAGGATTTTTCAAGTCAACACTGTATAAGTGTTTCCTGAATGCATGAATGAATGAAGGTACTGAAGCATGAAGAAAGGAATGGAGCACTCCAAATCATCCTCCTGCCCTGTTAACATCAAAAGGTCACCAGCCCAGCGAACCACAACAATCAAGATTACAGAAATTGGAAATAGCATTCAGAGGGCATCCTGCTTTCAGATTGGGAAGAATGTGCAGGTCTGATTTTACTGAGGAATCAGCCAAGGTGTGGGGGTCACACAGCAAAAATCCTACCAAGACCCTTGCTGTCCTACAGCAACACCCACAACCACACAGCCACAGTTGTAATGAGCCACAGTGGCTCCATGGCCTGACCACCCCTTACATGCCAGGTACCAGGCCATGGGCATTGGATTATCTCATTTAATCCTAAAAACAACCCAGTAAGGTAAGTCCTGTTAACTTGATTTTTTTTATTGTGCCTCGGTTTCTCATTTCAAAAGAAATATATGCTTGTTTAAAAAGGTTTTATCAAGTGATATCAGCATCATGGTGGAGTGAGTTGTTCCCTTATTGTCTCCTTCCTAAATTACAACTAAATGGGCATTAATTAACCAACAGAGGATTCCCTACAAAGCACAATAGGACATCTGAGAGATCCACACAGCCATACATCTGAAGGTGGAGGTGCTGGATCCCTGGGAAGCAGTGGAAGGAGGTGAGTGGACCCCACCCCCTCCCTAGCAGCAGTGATCAAGTTCACGGGCCCTCACACTGCACCTGGCACTTGACAGTAAGAGCAGGCGGGGTTCAAGCAGGACTGCAGGTGAACACTTTCACTTTTGGAGTTGCAACCCGGCCTGTGAGAGCACCCACCGTGCAGTGGCAGCCCTGCCCGTGGGAATGCTCCACATCAAGTGGCAAGTCTCATCACTCATGGAGGACTCCCACTAAGCTCAGCGCCCCAGGTAAATCACCTGCGAGTGCCGAGCAGACCCGTGCATGCAAAAGAAAGCACCTCTCCCCTCCTGCCTAGTGCAGCAGCTCTGTCAGTCCCCTGCGAAGGCACCGGTCCTGCACCAGACCACCTGTGCATGCACGTGTGACCTGCCAAGCAGCTGCGGCCAGCAGGAAAACACAGAGGAGCCCTACTGGCACAATTTCCCACAGATACAGTGGGTTCATAAAACACAGTTCTGCCCCACATTCCCCCCGAGGTGGCAGATGGAATCTGTGACCTGACACCACTATAAATGCCTCGGCAAAAAATCAGTTCATTGAAGACCATGAAAAACTACAGTAACACTTCAGAGCAGAAGGAAAATGACAAATCTCCAGAAGCCAGTCCTGAACTCACAGAAATTTACAATCTAAATGACAGAGAATTAAAAATAGTTGTCATAATGAAACTCAATGAGTTACAAAAAAACTCAGAAAGACAGATCAATGAGCTCAGGAATAAAATTAATGAGCAGAAGGAATACTTCACCAGAGAGATTGAAACTCTACAAGAAAACCAAATAGAAATTCTGGAGATGAGGAACACAAAGAATGAGATTTTCAAAAAGTTTAGAATCCTTTAAAAATAGAGCTGATGTTATGGAGGACAGAATTAATGATTCAGAGGGCAGAAATATACACCTGCTTCAGGTAGAAGAGGAGAGAGAACTAAGACTTTAAAAAAATGAAGAAATTATTTGAGAAATATCCAACTCAATTAGGAAATGCAACACAAGGATTATAGGTATTCAGGACATAGAAGAGGGGGAGAAAGGAGCAGAGAGCTTATTCAAAGAAATAATAGTTGAGAACTTCCCAAACCTGGGGAAAAAACTGGACTTACAAGTACATGAAGACAATAGAACTCCTAATTACATCAATGCAAAAAGACCCTCCCCAAGGGATATGATAGTAAAACTGGCAAAAATCAATGGCAAAGAAAAAATATCAAGGGCAGCAAGGCAGAAGAGAATAATCTACAAAAGAACCCCTAATCAGGCTTTCAGCAAATTTCTCAGCAGACATCTTACAGGCCAGGAGAGAATGGAATGATATATTCAAAATACTTAAAGACAAGAACTTTCAGCCAAGAATACTCGATCCAGAGAAATATCCTTCAAATACAATGGAGAAATAAAAGCTTTCCCAGATAAACAAAAGCTGAGGGTGTCCATCACCACTAGACCTCCCTTACAAGAAATGATCAAGGATTCCCTCATAGCTGAAACAAAAAGGCAAAGGTTTACAAAGCCTTGAGCAAGGAGATAAATAGAGAGATAAAAATCAGAAAATTGCAGCTTTCTATCAGAACAGGTTAGTAAACACTTTATTATAACATAAAAGATAAAGGGAAGGAAAGCATAAAAAATAACTATAAACATGTCAATTTAGTTACAAATTCACAAAACAAAACAGAATAATTTGTGACAACAATAACTCAGACGGGAAAGAGGAAAGGGATGGAAACTGCTTACGCTAATAAATACAAAAGACTATCAGAAAACGGACTATCTCATCTATGAGATCTTTTATACAAATCTCATATTAACCACTAAACAAAAACTCAGAGCAGACCCACAAATCACAAATAAAGAGAAAACTGAGAAAACCATCACAGAAAACCACCAAACTGAAATGGCAGTAAAAAATACAAGTGAAGAGAAACAATGGAAATATAGAACAACTGGAAAACAAGAGATAAAATGGCAGGATTAAGCCCTCACATATAATAATCACTCTAAGTATAAATGGCTTGAATTCTCCAATCAAAAGACACAGAGTGGCTGGATGGATTAAAAAACAAGACCCATAAATATGCTGCCTCCAGGAAACACATCTCAGCTCAAAAGACAAACACAGGCTTAGAGTGAAGGGAGGGAATAAGATACTCCAAGCAAATAGGAAATAAAAGACAGCAGATGCTGCCATACTGATATCAGACAAAGCAGATTTCAAGGTAAAAAAGGCAATGAGAAACAAAGAGGGGCAGTATATGATGATAAAAGGGAAATTCCACCAAGAGGACATAACACTTATGAATATATTTGCACCTAACACAGGAGCATCAAAGTATATAAAGAAATTATTAACAAACCTAAAGGGAGAAATTAACAGCAACACAATAATAGTAGGGAACCTCAACAGCCCACTTACATCAATGGATAGATGATCCAGACAGAAAATCATCAAAGAAATAGTGGACTTAAATGAAAAACTAGACAAGATGGACTTAATAGATATATACATAGAGAACACTCCATTCAGAAACAGCAGAAAACACATTCTTCTCAAGTGCACATGGAAAATCCTCACAGATAGACCGTATGTTGGGAAATAAGGCAAGCCTCAGTAAATTTAAGAAGATTGAAATCATATCAAGCATCTTTTCTGACCACAATGCTATGAAACTAGAAGTCAACTGCAAGAAAAAAGCTGGGAAAGTCACAAATATGTGAGGACTAAACAACATGCTACTGAACAACTAATGGATCAATGAAGAAATCAAAAGAGAAATTAAAAGAAAACACTGGAGACAAATGAAAATACAACATACCAACTCTTATGAGATGCAGCAAAAGCAGTTGAAAGAGGGAAATTCATAGCAACACAGGCCCATCTCAACAAACAAGAAAAATCTCAAATAAGTAATCTGAAACTACACCTAATATAACTAGAAAAAGAAGAACAAACACAGCCCAAAGTCAGCAGAAGGAGGGAAATAATAAAAATTAGAGCAGAAATAAGTGAAATATAAACCAAAAAAAAAAAAATAGTAGAAACGATCAATGAAACAAAGAACTGGTTCTTTGAGAAGATAAACAAAGTTGACAAACCCTTAGCCAGACTCACCAAGAGAAAAAGAGAGAAAGCTCAAATAAATAAAATTAGGAGTGAAGGAGGAGAAATTACAGCAGATACCACAGAAATACAAAGGATTATAAAAGAATACTATGAAAAACTATATGCCCACAAGTTGGCTAACCTAGAAGAAATGGATAAATTCTTAGACTTACACAACCTCCCAAAACTGAATGAAGAAGAAAGAGAGAATCTGAATAGACCAATCACCAGTAAAGAGATTGAAACAGTAATCAAAAACCTCCTAAAAAGGTTTTACCAGTAAGGAAACTCATTTCAGGCAGGGTCAATAACATAAAAATTCAGTACAACTGCCATCTTGTCCCAGTGTTTCAGATTGCCCCCATGCCCAACAGCAGTGACACAGGCAGGTTATATATATCCTGGATGGAAAGGTGACCTATAGGTAAGGTCAACTACAGAGCTGGCTGGGGGATGGAGAACTCAAAAAGTCACCCTTGCTCCTTCCTTTCCTTCTTTAGGTGTAAGTGGGATGTGCCTTCGTAAGCTTCCTCTAACTTCTTTTTATCATAGTTTCAAAAACTGTCACTCATCCTATTGTAGGACTTCTTTTGAGGGTTCTGCACAGTTATGGTGGCAACGGGGATGCGGAGTAGCTGTTCCCCCTTCACCATAACCCCCACCCCCTTCCGACTACAGTACAGTAGAGCCTCCTGGCTGCCCCATCTCCCTGGGAGACAAGAGACACGTCTTCATGTCTGAGCTCCTGGCTGGATTTACGGACAATGCAGAGGGTCTCGTTAATCACCCCTGGCAACAGCTTCTGAGAAGCTCTTCTTTCAAAGCCTCCTCTTTGAGAGTTGACAGTGCCAGTTTCTTTCTGAACACAGGTCTTCTTCATCTTTCTTCCCCGACTCTACCAAACACAGCGCCCAGCGCACAGCTGCAACTTAGGAAAATGCTAAATTGGATAGAACTTGAAACGGAAATTGAACGCGTGTTTAGAGGTTGCATCAGAACATAAAAGGAAAGTGTTTATAAATCTAAATCCTTTTCTGTGGGCCTGTGGAGAGCAGAGCACTTCAAAGAAGACTTCGGCAAATCCTTTTGTAAACTGTGAGATCTCTCTCTCCTGTAAACAGCCCTCACTCCTGAAGCTGGGACACACACACACATACACACACACTAATACATACACACGTATGTAAATAATACACACATACATTACGAAGGTGATATATACCCGCTGGAGCAAACAACTCAAACAGCACAGAATAGAAGATGTAAAATATTAAGCCTTTCCCTGATTATTGCTCTCCTTTCTCTCATCTAAAACATTCACTATTAAAATTTGACAGTATCTTAGGAATTGCTTAGATTACGGATGTCTCACTGCTCAGTCTCAGATGTGACTTTGATCATTTATTTTTTAAATTACACTGAGCAGGAAATTTCAGGACACACAGAGACAGAGTCTGCCCAAAGGGTTTCTCTGTCCCCCTGTTCCATGGGAAATGCTGGGCCCACTGCTGCTGTCTTCATCCTGAAAGGTGGGGGCTGTCAATTATATGACTGGCCTGGGACCCCACATTGGGTCAGGGCACTGTATCTTCTGGTGATTAGGTGGGGAGGCTGAGATCCCCTTCAGTGGAGCCACTTTCTGCAAGATGCAGACCCTTCTGGGGAACTGGGTTCTAATCCTTCTCCTAACATTCTCAGGGCAGAACTTGTGGCTATTGGTGATATCCAGTGCCAACTCTCTCACCTCATTTAAGACTCATTTTTTAATAAAAACATTAAAAAGGGGCAAACAGTTTCTAAAGAGAGAAAATTCTAGAAAGGATCTTGCTATCATCCATCTTCTCTTTGCTGTAAGCAGGTATGTAGACCTTCCCCTGGGGGAGACGCTCATGAGCCTGAAGAACTTTGTACAAGAACCACACGTGTTGTCCACGGCTTGGTCATTCCAGACTGAGGAGTGAGCCCTGAGGCTGTCTGGGGAGGAGGATCCCAGGCAGAGGAGCAGCAGGTGCGAGGACCCTTGAGCAGGAGCGGACCTAGCATGCTCAAGGAAAAGCAAGGAGGCCAGTGTGGTTGAAGTGAAGGGAGCAGAGGAGGGTAGTAAGAGTGGGGTCAGTGAGGGGATTGGGGTGGGGGCTCAGTAAATGCAGGGTGGCATGATTCACTGTAAGGCCTCGGGATTTTTCTCTGACTAATGAGAACACTAAAGGTTCTGAGCAGAGGAGAGACATGATCTGACACGTCTAATAGGATCACATGAGATCACTCTGCTGAGACCCTTAGAGGAAAGGGAGGATGCAGGGAGAGCAGTAGGAGCTTACTGCTGTCATCTAGGACAGAATGACAGTGACTGGATGGGGACCAGGGCGGTAGCTGTGGATGTGGGAAGTGGTCAAGTTCCAGAAATGTTTCAAAGGAGAACCAGCAGGTTTGCTGATAGATGTGGTACGGCATGTGGGAGGATGAAAGGGGTCCAGCGTGACTCCAGGTTTCTAGCCTGAACAACCGGGAAGATGGAGTTGCCTTAACTGAAATGAAGGAGGATCTGAGAGTATCCTCACTCACTCAAGGGACCCATAAACTCACAGGCTTATGGGTCAAGGAGCCAAGAAGGAACCAGCAAAGGAGACTGAGGAGGAGCAGCCAGGGAGATACAGGGAAACCAGAAGGAGGCTTCAGAGAGAAGTGAGGAACTGTGCCAAATGCCCGTAAGTCCAATGGTCACTGGAACTTGACCATTAACCCAGTACAGAAGTGATTGGTGACCTTTACAAGAGCAGGGGTGGTGCAGTGTGACAGAGTGAAATCTGTGTCAAGTAGAGAGAAAAGATAACGGAAGGAGAGAAATTGGAGATAGCAGGTATGGCGACTCTTTTGAGGTGTTTTATCGTAAAGGGAAACAAAAGTAACAGGAGAGCGTCAGTTTTGTTTTTGATTTTGTTGTTTTGAGACTGGAGAAATAATACAGTGTTGTACGTCGATGGGAATGATCCTGTGGAGAGCAAAATTCATGATGCAGGGAAGAGAGGAGAGAGGTGCAGGGTAATGTCCTTGAGAAACTGAGAGGGAAAGTAATCTTGTGCCCAACGGCCATAGATAGTTCACATCGTCAGAGGGTCTCAGATCCATAAAGGATTTCCCCATGGGCCTCCTAGTACAAGTGTTCATCCTTCAAGATATTTTCCTGGGCACATACAATTTTTATGCAAAATAACAGCATGCTGTTCGTACTTTTCATCAAAGTGTTTTCTATTCAAAAATATATGATGGATAGCCTCCTGAGCCAGTGCATAGGGACCACACTCATTTTTTAATGGCTGCTTAATATTCAATAGTAGAAATATGCCATCATTTATGTAATCAATCCATTAATGAATAGATTGTCAAATTTTTGCTATTACATTTTTACAAATGATGTGGGCATCCTTGCATACATAAATACATATCCCTCAGTATTTAAGAATGATCAACTCCTGGAAGTCAAATTGCTGAGACAAAGGGTATGTGCATTTTGAATTTTGATAGACACTGCCCAAACGTCCTCCATTAAGGTTACCCCAGTGAATATCCCAGCAGGATGTGAGAGGGAATGCCAACACAGGGGGGCTAGTTTGTCTTTAGACTTTCGATAGCAGACTTGCTTAAAATGCTTAAGCCTGAAAGTGTGTCAGCGCCATAATTGATAACCGCTGCCCCTCATCTCCAGGCTGCAGGTCTGTGCTCACCAGGGCTCATCTGGGGAGCTGGAGAGGCAGAGAACTGGGACAGACAGAAGAGAGAGCAGACAACAGGGGCAGGAGCGCAGATCCGGGGAGCTGTGGGCGCTCTGGGGCAGGGAGCCGGGGCTCCAGCCTGGCTCAGGAGACAACCCCTCGCAGGAGACCCGGACTTGTCTCCGCCTCCACTGGGCGGGTTCCCTCCTGACTGTACGAGTCACAGTGTGCGGGTGACAGAGCACCAGAGGGACCCCAGGAAGCCCGGCCCACCCCCTCCTCACCCCTGGCAGCAGTGTGGGGGTGCCCAGGGGGGCTGGGCCTCTCAGAGCCTCGGTCTCTCGTGTGTAACTAGGGCAACAGGCTCGGGGACGCCAGCCTCGCAGGGATCAGAGGAGGATGACAGGACGTCAAGCCTTTGAGGGCTTCTGTCCTGGGACGCGGGGAGGCTGGGGGCCGTCCCGATCTCTGAATGGTCAGCAGCTGACATGGGACAACCCCCACCTGCTCTCTGGCTCTCGGTTATCTCATGTTTAAGTAGGAGAGTGGATACACCTCGCGAAGGGTGACATTGTTCAAGGGAGAGAGGGTGTCAGTGTTGATGTGTCGACTTCAGGGTGGTTGATGGTTCCCGCCAGGGGCGGTGAGGCCGGCAGGTGAGGGCTCATGCAGCCCAGACCAGGGGTGTGGTGGGAGAGCGTTAGATTGGGAGCCAAGAGCCCTTCGGCGGATGGTTCTGCCTGCCTGGGAAAGCCGCTGCTGCCCTGGGCCTCAGTTTCCCCCCTATAAAATGCAGGGTTTTGGCTAGATGACCACAAAGGGCCTCATCCTCTCTCGTACTCTTGGAGTTAACTTTTCTGCATTCACAGATGAACAGGGAGGCAGGCCGAGTGGCACAGGTTGGGGTCAGTTACCAATCAGGAGTGTGAAATGTGAAGAGCCCTGGCATCCTTAGAGAGAAGTCTCCAGCCAGGCCCAGGTGGAGGCATCTGCTGAGACGGCATCTGCCCACTCAGGGGAGAGGGGGGAAGGGCCAGGAGGGTGATGAGAGACCCCCTTTCCTCTTTGGCCAGGGCAGGACCTCTCTGGACCATGCAGGTTGCTCCGCCTGGTCTGAGTGAGAGTGAGGCTCATCCTGCAGAAAGGTCACTGCAATTCAGAAGCAGCTGGGACCAGATGGATGCTTGCTGGGAGGAGTTCTCTCTAAGTCCTTGGTCTTCCACTAAGGAGCCATGCGACCTTCATTTAAAGTCTGATGTTAGTGTAGCCACCCCTGCTGTCTTCTGGTTTACTATTTGCATGGAATATCTTTTTCTGTCCTTTCACTTTCAAACTATTTGTGCCTCTGGATCTGAAGAAAATCTCTTGTAGGCAGCATATAGTTGGGTCATACGTTTTTACCCTGTCTGCCAGGCTCTGTCTTTTGAGTGAAGGGTTTAATCCATTTACATTTAAAGTAATTACTGGTAAAGAGGAATTTAATTCTGTCATTTTGCTATTTATATTCTATATGCCTGATAGCCTTATTGTCCTTCATTTCCTAATTGCTGTCTTCTTTTGTGTTTTTTGAGTTTTTTGTAGTGAAACATTTTAATTCTTCTCACTTCATTTTGTGTATCTCTTATAGGTATTTTCTTTGTGGTTACCATGGGGACTACAGTTAACATCCTAAAGTTATAACACTATAATTTGAATGTGCCAGCTTAACTTCAATAACATACAAATCTCTTCTCTTTATAGCTCCATCCCCACCCCTTTCAGTTATTGATGTCACAAAATTACATCTTTATACATTGTGTGCCCAAAAACATAGATTAATAATTTTTATTATGAATAAAATAAATTTTGTTATGAAGTTGTCTCTTAAATCATGTACAAAACACAAAGCAGGCTTACAAACCAAAGTTACAGTAATATTCTCATAGTGTGTATGCTGGTTCACTTGATGGTATCCCACAGGTTCCTTAGGCTCTGTTCATTTTATAAAAATCGTTTTTCCTTTTGTTCCTCAGTCCCAATAATTTTCACTGTCCTGTCTTCAGATTCTCTGATTCTTTCTTCTGCCTGCTCAAATTAGCTTTTGAATCCCTCCAGTGAATTTTTCATTTCAATTGTACTTTTCAGCTCCCGAATTTTTTTATTTCTTTTTATGTTTTCTACTTCTTTATTGATGTTTCCGTTTTATTTATACCTCGTTTTCTTGAACTTCTCCACATCTGCCTTTAGTTCTTTGACCGTCTTTAAGATAGTTGAAAGTGTTTGTCTAGTAAACCTGCCATCTGCTCTTTCTCAAGAACAGTTTCTGTTTATTTTTTTCCTTCGGATGAGCCATACTTTTGTGTTTCTTAGTACGCTTTATGGCTTTTTTGGTTGGAAACTAGACGTTTGAGTCTTAGAGTGTGGTAACTCTAGAAATCAAGTTCTTCTCCCACTTTGCCAGCATTGCTGGGGGGGTTTGTTTGTTCGATTGATTTTTGTAGGCTGTCCCTGTGCCAGGGATCAGCTTGGGCTGTAAACTTGACATGAGCAAGGGCATCATTGGCTCACCACGAGATAAAAGGGCAAGCAGGTGGTGGCAGAGAGAGAACTTTCATAAGCGATAAGCTGGAAAATCAGAAGACGGTGGACTGTCATCCTAAAAAGCCCATCTTAAGGGGAACTGATTTGGAAATGACTTACATAAGGCAAACAGGGTTGGGCAGAGGACTTAGGAGTGCCCAGTGATGGGTGACCACAGAACGCTGGGTGCTTCTCTGTAGTGGATCTGCTGAACGCAACATTCCTGAGGAATCCAAGAAAACCTCGGTTCCTTCCTCACCTGGGACAGAAGGGACAGGTTGGACAGAGGACATAGATTTTCTGCTAACAAGTCATAAGTCATTCTTTCCTCACAGTTACTGATTGGCTTGCCTATGTGCGGTTCTAAGCATTTTTCCAAAGCACATTGTGAGAATAAGATGGGGAGGGGGAGGATGTGGCCTTGGGGGCTGAAGTTCGGAGTCCTCTGTGCAGGGGCGACTGCTCAAGGCTCCTGCGAGACGCTTCGTCAGGAAGAGGGCGGTCAGCAAGTTGCTCTCTTGTCGGCGGACCTCCTGCTGTTCTGCAGGGCGAGCTCAGAGACTTTGGTCACTTTGTTTCCCACGTTAATCTTGTGGGTACAGGCACAGCTTCATCCTCATCCACGGAAGCTTTAATTTCTTATTTAAGGTTTCAAATTTAAGGTCTTCTCAGACCTCGTCTGAGCCTGTGAAACTGGGGGCCACCTTGCTGTAACTTTACTCAGCGGTCTGTTTGCAGAAGCAGTTGGATGATGCATTACTCAAGCCCACCCTAGAGGTAGCATCTCTGGCACCTGGGTCATCATGATAACGGTGCTTCTGTTTTTCAGGAACTGAGAGTGGACTCCTTGTCCAGTTCAGGCCAGTTAAGACCACAAACCCATCATTGGGCCAGCACGAATGCCTGAAAGGTGACCTTTTGATGTCAGAGGGCCAAAAACTCCACCCTCAGATCCTGGTAACGCTGCCGTTTTGTGAACATGTGTCCTATGAGGAGATGAAGAGCCGTGGAGCTTCACTGTTCTTGTGCAGATTATCTGTTGCCTCCCTTCTTCTCACCTCTAGGCATCTATGCTCGTGCTTCAGACCACTCTGCCCATAAATATCCCATAAACATCCCTCATCCCCATTTTCGGGGAGGTGGATTTGAGACTTGTTCTGCCACCTCCTCACTTGTCTGCCTTGTGAACAAACCCTTTCTCTCGGCCGCAACCTCGTCGTCTCAGTGATTGGCATACTGTGTAGCAGGCAAAACGAGCCTCGTCCCGTAACACCTGCACCTTCCTCTGGGCATGTGCAGTGACTTTCTAAATTCCCCTGTATGTGCATTGCTTTTGAATGTCCTCGTCCTTAAACAGCTGGGTCCTAAAAGAGAAAAAAGAGACATTAAGGGGGAAAAAATGCACCAGCCCTTTAAGTCCCCTGGAAGTCACATCAGCTGGAGGGGAAGGGGTTTGCAACAAGGGCTGCTCATCTCTGCGTCCGCACCTCCCCAGTCAGAAGAAGCGATCAGTGATCAGAACACAGATCCCGATATTTGAGGACAGAGGCCTGTTGCCTACAGCTGTGTACAAGCTGCTCCGGGAACGCTTGCACTGCCCCCTGACACGGGGCCAGGGAGTGGGGGATGGGTAGCTGCTACTAAGCTAAGAGCTGAAATTAACCACAATTTACTGGCCAAGACTTCCCCTGGGGGAAGTTGCCAGCCTTTAAAAGACTCCAGACTTCCAAAGTAGTCACATTGGACAGACCCTGCCAGTACCGTTGTTATCTGGCTGAGCAGGAGGATTCCTGGTGCTTCCTACGCCACCATCTTCCGCTGAGCTGTGTGACCTCGACACAGTCACTTAAGCCCTCTTGGTCTCTGTTGCCTTGCCTGTGAAAATGAGGGGATTGGACCAAGGGGTTTGAAGATCCTTCTAATCCTAAAAGCCTGGGATTCTATACCGAGGACAATAGGAGCTCCAGTATCATTGGACTATTGGGAAAAGGAGATGAGATGAGCCATAATACATAACTATTTGTGTTTTGTCCCTCTATTTTGTTTCTATTAATATGTTTTACTGCCCCCCCACCCCAAATTCATTAAAGAACATCTGTGGGTCTTTATGGCAGAGTTCCCCTTCATTCTTTTACTAGGGAAGCTGTACCCCTCCCTACGCTCAGCCTCTGTGGCTCAGGTAGGGTTAACCTCTCTCATGGGTTGGACCCTGATTGGCCTGAGCCGGTCTGCACATCCTAACTCTCTGTGTTTTCTGATGGTACGGGGGTGGGGTGTGTCTCTTAGAGCCAGTGGCCTGGGACTTTTGATCAACTATGAAAAAGAGAACTTTTTTCTTCTCCACTGGACTGCAATCTGAATGGAACACATCCAGCCACCAGGAAGGGGGGCCCGAGAGTGGTCTTGCATAGAGGAGAGTTGCTGAAAGATGAAGAAAGAAGAAGCAGGTCCTGGGTGGCCTCGTTTGAGCCCCTGGGTCAAGCTGCTCCTGGAGGCTGCCCTGTCTCTGAGCTTCTCTGTATAACCCAATAAATCCCTCTGAGCTCAAGCCAGGGTGTACTGAGGTCCCTGTTGCAGGATGTGGAAGAGCCTGATGGCTGCCCCCCCAGCATCTAGGGCTCCCGGTACCACCCCCACCCAGCTCAGCAAGTCACCTGGGAACCCAACTCAAGTGGACAGCCACTTATCTGAGCACCTACTGTGTGCCAGGCACGGTGCTGAGAGCTTCCCACAGCCCCTCCCCTGTGACCCTCACAATTTCCTGTGAAGGAGGTTCGTCAGCCTCCCCCCGGAGCCCCCTCCTCCTCCACCCTCATTCTGCAGGTCACATCCCCCCCAACCCGCGAGCCTTCTCCTCTGAAAACCAGCACAGTCACACCCATTTACCCTGGAGTGAGATTTGGTTTAAGTGGGATCATGGATCTGTTACCTGGCCCACCGACCCCATAAGACATTAACCACAGCCCTGCTCGGAACAAGCCTAACCACTCCAGGAGCTGAGAACTTGACTTGTGAATGTGGTTCTTGCTTCTCCATTCTTTGGCCACTGAATAAAGCTTGTGCTGTTGAATGCTCAGCTTTGGTTTGGATCAAATCTGTGACATGGAACAGGAAAGAATCCTCCAAGGAAGGGACAGACTGTGGGTGCGAGGCCCACCCATGGGCCCCTCCTCAGAGCTCCTCCGAGTGAGGGTGAGAGTCCCACCGGAGTGAGTGAAATCGGTAACAGAGCCAGTGCACCAACTCCTGTGAGAAGCTCCATAAATGGGGCTCTGTCTTCTGTCTCTGCTCCAGGCTCAGGCCTCTGTGTCAGCTCCGCTCAGAGCAGGAGGTACGTGAGCAGCTCGCTTCCTGCCACTGGCAGGCTCTGCTTTCACTGCACAGCCCACTGTCAGCGGGGAGCCCTGGGCCCTGGTTACCAGCTGAAACCATCTGGATCCCCTCCTCACTATACTGCCTGGTGTGTCATTCTGGCACTGCAGCCTCTCAGAGCCCCTGCCTGCCTCCCTCTGGCCATCCCCCTCCCTGTGATGAAGCCTCCCCCCCGTTTTGCTCCGTGTCTTCAGGGGCTCGTTCCTCAGGTGGTGGGGCCTGGGAGAGAAAAGGCAGAGGGTAGGCTGGGGGGTGAGGTTGAGGAAAGAGTGAGACCCCTCCCCCTCTCTTCTGTGAGACAAAGCCATCACCCCCCAGAGAGGGTAGGAGAATGACTCAGACACCCCCTCTCCCTGTGGGGGCAGAGTTGGGGTGAGGAATGGAGCAGGGACGTGCTGTCTCACCCAGGAGAGAAAATGACTCAAGATGCAGAGTTCAGTTGCACACGGGGTCCCTCTCGTCCCATCCCAGGCTTTATTTCCTTTGTAGCTCCTGCTTCAAACAGATTGTTATTCTTCTGATAAGACTAGTTCATTGAAGGGTCTTTGATGGTTATTTTACTTCTCCCAGGTATATTCCGTACAAGAAGGTCAATTCCAAGAAAGGAGATCCATTAACCGGTGCTAAGCTGCCAGTCGTTAGAGGAGGGAGCTCTAGACGGAGACGAGAAGAGGATGAAAACTCCCAGTGGGCTGCTCGTAAGGAACCCTAGGGAGAACTCGCACCCAGGCTTTGGGAGTCTTCAAAAAGGGGTAGGGGTAGGGTAGGGTTACTCCCCAGAGGCAGTGAATATGTTGGTGAACCGGCCTGCTTGTTCCACGGCCCCTTCAAGAGGAACATCCCCACGTGCTTGGGCGACAGGGAGGGAAGAAGCCAAATGCCATCTCAGCTTCCACTCCGCCGTGGCCCAGGGGGCGGGGCAGGAGATTCGGGTCCAGGAGAGACTGCTCGGAAGGCAGATGGGGCACTGGGAGGGAGGACAGGAAGGGGAGGAGCGATTCCCTGTGTCCCCCCTAGGAGAGCAAGGCTACAAGAGGGCAAAGGGGTCAGGTGACCACCAATGAGATTCCAAACAGTGTCTTCCAGAGAGGCCACTGAAGCCCGGTATACCTCCTGTGGTGGCCTCAGTGAGGACAGAAGGGTTAGCTGCTCCTGATGCTCAGATAGAACCCCCAGGGATGCTCCCCCCGCCCACGCTGATTAATTCAGTTGGGTAAAGTGGTATTTACCCTGGAAATGTAATCATCATTTCCGATGATAATGGAATTGAAAAATAAATTGAAAGTGTCCAACACTGCATTAGGAGGGGTGATCAAGTGAGGCTGGAGGCTGAGGACCAGCCTCTTCAGTGAGCGGTTTGATAGGCTCGGGAAGCTAGGCGAGTTTCTATTTCCCTAATTGCAGGATCAAGAACCAGGAGTAATGAGACAGGAGGAGCTGGGCCAGCGGCGCGCTGGGGCCGGTTCAGACCAGCTCACAGAGCGGATGGTTATATTTTAAGGAATTGTGTCAGCCAGTTGTTAAACACGGCCACAATTAAAAATTAAATTATATAATCTTACGGCTAAATAAGTTATGTTAAAAACACGGGCAATAAACACTCAAAGCACATCAATTTTTAATTACTTTATAATATTTTACTATTGTGCATGCTTTTGAGATTATTTACTCGTATCGTGTCAGTATGATGGAAATCCTATATAATGGAGTGTTAATCTGCATCTCTTCCAAACTTTGTGTTTAATGACATGCCATTGGTAGTTTGAAATTGACCACGGTGGGAGGATTTACACCACGGAGATTGGCAAAGACCATAAAGTGGGGTCAGTTCCGGAGACAGGAATCATAAAAGTAATTTGAACAGGGAAAATTTACTATAAAGAATTACTAACTAGTAAAAGATGATTAACTACTAAAAGAAGTAAAGTAGAAGTTAAAGAAAAGACAAATACGAAATGAAGGCGTAGCTGCTTCCACCTCGAAAGCCGAGGAAGCATGTGCGAGGAAGGAGCTATTTTGGAAGAGGGCCCCTGTCCAAGGCCAAGATTCAGGCATTGTTGGACATGGTATGCCTGGGGCCAGGTGGATAAAGGAGAAGTTCGCTGAGGCACCATGGGCTGGCAATGGCCCACAATCTGTGCGCCAAAGCTAGTAAGCAAGAAGCTCCCCTCTGGGTGATCACAAACTCACCATAAGGGGAGAGGCACTGGGCCACTTTGATGCCACCGGAAGTCATGCCATAGAATCAAGAAGAAAAGAAAAACAGATCCTGCAGGAGAAACCGTATCCTCTTAGTTTTTTTTTGCAATTTTTTTTTGTTGCAGTGAAATATGCATAACATAAAATTTACCGTCTTAACCATTTTTAAGTATACAATGCAGTGATATTAAATGCATTCATAGTGTTGTGCAATTATTACCACCATCCATCTCTTTAGCTCTTTTCATCTTGTAAAACTGAAACTCTATACCTATTAATAGCTCTCCATTTCCCCCTCGCCCCAGCCCCTAGAGACCCCCATTCTATTTTGTCTCATATAAATGTAAGCACACAGTATTTACCTTTTTGTGACCGGCTTACCTCGCTTAAATTAGGTCCTCAAGGTTCATCCATGTTACATCATATGTCAGAATTTCCTCACTTCTTAAGGCTGAATAATGTCCCCTTTATGTATGTACCACATTTTGCTTGTCCTTTCATCTGTTGATGGGCACGTGGGTCGCCTCCATGTTTTAGCTACTGTGAATAACGCTGCTGTGAACGTGAGAGTACAGATATCCCTTCGAGACCCTGCATTCAATTCTTTGGGGTCTATTCCCAGAAGTAGAATTGCTGGATCCTGTGGTAATCCTATTTTTAACTTTCTGAGGATCCTCCAAACTGTTTTCTGTGGCATCTGCACCATTTTACATTTCCACTAACAGTGCACACAGGTTTCGGGTTCTCCTCATCCTCACCAATACTTATTTTCTGTTTTTTTAATAGCAGCCACCCTAGTGGGTGTGAAGTGATAGCTCATTGTAGTTTTGATTTGCATTTCCCTAATGGTCCGTGATGTGAGCATCTTTTCATGTGCTTATTGGCCATTTGTGTATCTTCTTTGGAGAAATGTCTGTTCAAGTCCTTTGCCCGTTTTCGAATAGGATTGTGTGGGTTTTTGCTGTTGAATTTTAGGAGTCCTCCATATATTCTGGGTATTAACCCCTTATCAGATGCATGATTTGCAAATATTTTCTTCCATTCTGTGGGTTGTCTTTTTACTCTACTGATCTTATCTTTTGATGCACAATTTTTTTTAATTTTCACGAAATCCAGTTTATCTATTTTTGCTTTCATTGACTGTGCCTTTGGTGTCACATCCAAGAAATCTTTGCCAAAGCGAATGTCACGAAGCATTTGCCCTTTGTGTGCTTCTAAGTTTTATAGTTTCAGCTTTTACATTTAAGTCTTTGATCCATTTTGAGTTAATTTTTGTGTATGATGTCAGGTAAAGGCCCAACTTCATTCTTTTGCATGTAGATATCCAGTTTTTCCAGCACCATTCGTTGAAAAGAGCGTTTTCCCCCATTGAGTGGTCTTGGCACCCTTGTCAAAAATCAGTTGACCGTATATGTGAGGGTTTATTTCTGGGCTCTCTATTCCTTTGGTCTACATGTCTGTCTTCTTCATGCCACATTGTTCTGATTACTGTAGCTTTGTCATAAGTTTTGAAATCAGGAAGTGTGAGTCCTCCAGTTTAGTCCTTTTTTTCGAGATTGTTTTGGCTATTCGGGATCCCTTGAGATTCCATATGAATTTTAGGTTGGATTTTTCTATTTCTGGAAAAAACCTTCATTGGGATTTTGAATGTGTACATCACTTTGGGTTGTATTGATATATTAAGTCTTCCAATTCATGACTATGGACTGTGTTTTCATTTACTTGTGTCTTCTTTCATCTCTTCCAGCAATGTTTTGTAGTTTTTATTGTACAAGTCTTTCACCTCCTTGGTTAAGTTCATTTGTAAGTATTTATTCTTTTAGATGCTATTGTAAATGGAATTGTTTCTGTAATTTCTTTTTTTCAGATTGTTCATTGTTAGTATATAAAAATACACCTGATTTTTGTGTGTTGACTTCAGATCCTGCTACTTTACTGTATTTATTTATTACCCCTAACAGTTTTTTTGTGGAATCTTTAAAATTTTCTACATATAAGATCATATCTGCAAACAGACATGATTTTATTTATTCCTTTCCAATTTGGATGCCTCATTTCTTTTTCTTGCCTAATTGCTCTGGCTCTAACTTCCAGTACCACATTCAATAGAAGTGGCACAAGTGGACATCCTTGCCTTGTTCCTGACCTTAGAGGAAAAGCTTTCAGTGTTTTGCCATTGAGTATGATGTTTGCTCTGGGTTGTTTCATCTATGGCTCTTTTTATGTTGAGGTAGTTTCCTTCTGTTTCTGCCTTGTTGACTGTTTTTAACATGAAAGGGTATTGAATCTTGTCAAATGCTTTTTCTGCAACAATTGAAGTGATCATGGTTTTTCCCCTTCATTCTGTTAACACAGCGTGTCACATTGGTCAATTTTCATAAGCTGAACCATCCTCACATTCCAGGAATAAATCCCACTTGGTCATGGTGTATAATCGATTAATATACTGCTGAACTTGGTTTGCAGGTATTTTGTTGAGGATTTTTATGTCAATCTTCATAAGGGATATTGGTCTGTACTTCTGTCGTAGTGTCTTTATCTGGCCTTTGGTTCCAAGATAATGCTGGCCTCAAAAATGAGTTAAAAAGTGTTCCCTCCTCTTCGGTTTTTTGGAAAAGTTTGAAAAGAATTGGTATTCGTTTCTTTAAGTGTTTGGTAGAATCCACCAGTGAAGCCATCAGGTCTGGGGCTTTTCTTTTCTGGGAGATTTTTGGTTACTGATTCAATCTCCTTACTAGTTATTGGTTAATTCAGATTTTCTATTTCTTCATCATTTAGACTTGGTAGGTTTTGTGTTTCTAGGGATCTGTCAATTTCATCTAGGTTATCCAATTTTTGCATACAATTGTTTTAGCACTCTCTTATAATCCTCTTTATTTCTATAGAGTTTTAGTAATGGAACCATTTTCATTTCTGATTTCAGTAATCAGAATCTTCTTTCTTTTTTGTTAGTCCATCTAGCTAAGTTTATCAATTTTGTTGATCTTTTCAAAGAACCAACTTTGGTTTCATTGATTTCCTCTATTGTTTTTCTATTCTCTATGTCATTTATCTCTGCTCTAATCTATTATTTCCTTCCTTCTGCTAGTTGTAGCTTTAGTTTGTTCTCTTTTTATAGTTCTTTAAGTTGTAAAGTTAAGTTTTTTTATTTGAGATCTTTCTTAGTTTTTGCACATTTATAGCTATAACTTTCCCCCTTAGCACTGCTTTTGCTGCATCCGGTAAGTTTTGGTATGTTGTGTTTTCATTTTCATTTGTTTCTAAGTATTTCCTAATTTCCCTTGTGATTTCTTCTTTGATCTATTAGTCATTTCAGGGTGTGTTGTTTAATTTCCACAAATTTGTAAATTTTCCTGTTTTACTTCTATTATTGATTTCTAACTTCATCTATTTATGGCCAGAGAAGATACTTTGTATGATATCTATCTTTTAAATCTATTGAGATCTAATTTGTGGCCCAACATATGGTCTGTCCTGGAAAATGTCACATGTGCACTTGAGAAGAATGTGTCTGCTGCTGTTGTTGGATAGACTGTTCTGTATGTGTCTGTTAGATATGGTTGGTCTATTGTGTTAACTTCTTTGTTTCTTTACTTATCTTCTGTCTGGTTGTTCCCTCTCCGTTACTGAGGGTGAGTATTGAAGTCCCCAACTATTGTTTGTAGAACTATCTATTTCTCCCTTCAATTCTGTCAGTTTGTGCTTCATATATTTTCAGTGGTCTGTCATTAGATGTGTAAATGTTTGTAATTGTCATAACATCTTGCCATATTGAAACTTTTATTAATATATAATGTCCTTCTTTGTCTCTTGTAAGCTTGTTTAATTCAAAGTCTATTTTGTCTGATATAAGTATAGCCCCTCGGCTCTCTTTTGGTTACTATTTGCATGGAATATCTTTTGCTGTCCTTTCACTTTCAGTCCATTCACTTTTACAGCCTTGCAGGATCTCCCCAGTACCCTCAACTGACAAGGTCTAACACTGCAGCATGTGGCACAGGAGACATGTGTGCAGGGTCCAGCTTCAGTACCACAATTCAGGACAAAGAGGAGTGAAATCTGAACTGAGAGGCAATAAATTGATAATGAGCACAGTCCCCTAATTTTCAGAGCATTAATAGAGAGGTCTTTTCTAAAGATGCTGAGTTTTGGAAGTGGGAAAAAGTCCAGGGCCTTATCTGATGCCAGAATCCTTTCAATAAAAATAAAATGTTGATAGTAAAAGCAACATCAACTCTCAGGCCGGCATTGTGTATGTGTAACACAAATATTAGTTCATTTAATCTCCACAATAACCCAGTGAGGTAGGTAGTGTTATTTCCCCCATTTTACAAATGAGAAAACGGTGAGTGAGGGAGGTGAAATAGTTTGTTCTGAAAGAACACAGCAGCTGTCATTCAAACCCATGTTGCCCTGATATTACGCCTTCTAGGAAATAGTGCCTAATTACTACATGCACACCCGTAAGGAGAGGGAGCCGATCATCGCCTGAGGTCTCCCATACCATGTCTGAATATCTTTGACTGCTGAGACTCTCTTTCTTCAGCCCACGTTGAGGGTGTGTACTCTTCCACGCGTCAGCCCTTTTGGATATGCAGATACTTGTTTGATCTCTTTAGGGTTTTTCCTTCCCCCGGGTCAGCAGCTCTCCTTCCTTCTGCATTTCCCATCATGCTCTTCTGACCAAGCTCAGGTTTTCTCTCTGCCTTTTGTCAACAAAAATAATCCATAACCAATCTATAAATGAAAATTTGGGAGAGTTTATTCTGAGCTGAAATCTGAGGACCATGGCCCGGGGCCTTTCTTCCCAAAGGAGGAAAGGGCACCGAAGAAGTGGGGTGCACAGAGTGGTTATATACCCACATACAGGACGTTTCACATATGATTGAAATGTCCCTTTTACGATAGTCGCGAGACTGCTCTGTCAGCACAGCAATTGATGGAAACAGCAGGTAGGTCTGCTGTCTTGGTGAACACAGCAGGGTGGCAGCTCTGCTGTCTCAAGCTGGGTGGTCACAGGTGAGCACAGCAATCAGTTTCTAGCCTAAGGAAAGATGCTTAATCCTTAAGGAAATGCCAACGTTGGGAGGGGGAGGGAAGTTGCACCTTTATCTCAAGGGCCTTTGTTCATGCCATAGGAAATGTTTTAAAGCAGATATACAAGGTGTACTCAACAGCCACAGTCAGGCCCTTTTGGAAAAAACAAAGTCAGGCCGAATTAGGTTTATGCCAAATGGCTTCCTCATATACTGCAATATATACTATTGCTTGCCATTTTTATTTGTCACTTTTATATTGTCATGCAAGGTGGGTGCAGCTCTCCAACAATGGTCTTCCCAGGGCAGAGCCCCGCTGCCCGCCTCTGCCTATCCCAAGGATCTAACAAAGCAGGTCAGATAATTTCTCTGAGCCTTGGTTTTCCTGTTCTGTACTTCTGGGTCAAAAATGTCTGTCTAACTGAGTTTCTGGGGGGCGGGGTGCTGGTTCTAGAAAATAACGTATAGGAAAGTGACTAGCACAGTGTTTGACTCAATAAAGATTGGAAGAAACTAGATCTAGTCCACTGATACATGGAGAAAACCTGGGAATTATTCTCAGTGCTACCGTGTGCCAGAGCACAAGCTAGACTCCAGGTTTCCTGATAACCAAGCACGACGTCTCCTCACATTTCAGAGGCAAAAACCAACTTCTCTCCTCTTGGAATCAACAGCGAGCCACATCCCATGAAGGTGGCCGTGTGCCCTTTTTCAAGCATCAAAGGTACCAGAATTAGTCAGGGGCACCATTCACAGAGCCAGCCGTGGTGCCAGGATCAGCCCTTTTCCTTCTGCCTCCTTTTCTCCTCTCCCTCCCTCCCTCTGTAATGATTGTACATCCTACAAGAGTTAAGCACATTTGCAGAGAGTTCCCAATGGCTGGCGGGTCCCTCTGAGGACCATTGTGCATTCCCTGTAATGGCGCTCATTAGTCTGTCTGACATCAACACTATTCTCAGGTTAATATGTTTAATTTAATGAGGCATTTATTTTCAGTTAGAAAACTCCTGAAGAAGCATGTTTTCTCCTGATGAGTTCAGCTGATGAATAAATTAATGCTGGCCTTGAAATAGTTGATTAAGAAAATGAATCCAGCTGGCTTCTTCTTCTCTAGAGAGAGGCTGTACTTAAATTGAGTTGTGTTGAGCTGTCCATTTCTTAGGGGAGGAAACAGGAAGGAAACCTTCGCTCGGCTCTTAGATCTGTCCTCCATTTACTCGTTTGTTTCCCGCCCCACTTCTCCCACCCGCACTCCAAAATCCAAGGATGTAAAAAGGCCAAGGACCAGGGTGTGACGAGGGGAGAAAGAACGCTCACAATTGCACAGCCCGAGAACACGACAGAGAAGCTCTTGTGTGGTGGCAGAGGACAGAGATGTGGGCACACAAGCCGGCCTGCCCCGTCACCTAGCAGCTTCCTGCGGTTTGCACCTATAGCACCAGTATCCTGCACCTAGTGGGCACTTGATAGATATTAGTTGAATGAGTAACGGAGATGCTGAATGGATGGTGGCGCTTACTGTTACTCACAGAATCACATGATCGCAAGATGCCTGCTATCCCAGACACATCTAGCTGGTAACCTGTGTTCGTGACTCCTGGCCCCAGAGTGGAAGATGACCCAAAGGCCAATTTTCTTTAATGATTTCACCAGTAGCTACCCACACGTCACTCTCTCCATGGGCACTTAAGCCCCTGCCACCCGTGAGAGATGACAGCTGGACTGGGCATTCCTTCTTCCCAGAAAGGAGCTGCAGGCCACCCCAGGCCAATGCCTGCCTCTCCCTGAAAGTCAGAGAAAACAGAGGGCTTTCCGTTCCCACCCTGGCTGCTCAGTCATCAGAATTCCCTCTGCGGGCAAGCCCGGGCCTGAATGGACACGAGGGCAGTGTGGGGTGGACGGCGGGGGTGCCTGCAGTAGAGTGTGGGCTGTACAGGAGGGGGGCCGAGGTTAACGGGCAGTTCTCCCACTGGACGACTCTGTCCGTTTTCTGTGCCACGTAACAAACCGCCACAAACCCAGTGCCTTAAAACCACAGCTGCTTATTACCTCAGGGCTTCTCAGCTCAGAAGTCAGGCACAGCCGGCCAGGTTTTCTGCTCAGGGTCTCACAAGCTGAAATCAGGGTGGCCTGCAGGCTCTGTTCTCCTCCGCAGGCTCGGCCAGAGAGGGGTCTGCTTCCAAGTTCCTTCAGGTGGTTGGCAGAATTTACTTCGTGTGGCTGTAAAGTGCACGGCAGCCTGCTTCCTCAACCAGCAAGGAAGAGTCTCTGCTGCTTCCGCATCTGACCACTGATCTTCTTTAAAGGGCTCACCTGGTTAGACCTGGCCCACCCAGTATAACCTCCCCTCCGAGTAACTTAAAGTCAACTGATTGTGGACCTTAACTAAATCTGCAAAATCCCTTCACCTTTGTTACATTCTATTGGTAAAGCAGGTTACACATCCTGTCCACACTCAAGGAGAATGAAGTATATAAGAGTCATCTTAGAATTGGACGGCATCTTAGAATTCTGCCTACCTTACCACCTGAAAGACTGCAGGCAGCTCTCTTTACTCTGAAGTTACTTTTCCTTAGTTGTAAGTGGCAATAACATTGCTTTATTTAGGATTTGTAAAACAATGAAATGGAATAGCGTACATAAGTGGAGAGCAGAGAGGGCACTCAGGAACTGTGTGTTAAATTGGACTGAAAGATGGAAAAAGTGATGTCAGTAGGATCATCTGGAATTTTACCTTCTACCCTCCTCAAAGCTATCTTCTTTAATTGGTGCTAGTCCATTATCTGACTCTATCTGATTCCAAACTGGGTCTTCATTCTGGAACTCTCCTGCCTTCCCGTCCCAGATCACCCACATTTCTGGTGGTCCATCCTACTGGCTGTATCTGCTCCATCAGGGACCTGACAGCCGGCTTATCTGATAGCTTGTATAATAACCTCATCGTGGCTCCTGAATGCTCCCTTTTACCGAATTTACCCAGCAGCTATTAAGTGAATGCCTCTGCTAGGTCTCTCCACCACACTGGAAAGCCAGCCTGATCATTTATCCCCCATTCGTCAAATGGAGATGTCACAGCTAAAGGGAGGCAGCTGAGCATTGGTACCTTTGATGCTGCACCACCTCTGACCTGGAGTGGATGTGGCTTCAGGCCCTCGGCAGGAAGGACCAAGTCCATCAGGCCACCCATTACCACCTGGAGAGTCCTGAAGATCTTTGAACTACTGTCCTGTCTCCCAAAGTGCCTGCCATCTGCAGTTTCCAAGACTCTGGGGGAACAGCAGGGCAGGAAAGAAGATTGATTCTAGCAGGAAGGGTGGGATTTTCCAAAGCCAGTTGTGTCCTCGTCCCCTTGGCGTCAAGTACACAGGGTTGGGCCCTCCCCTGGGTCGTCCTCAGCACCTCGGACAGTAACCACACAGACTGGTTCTTCACTCAATTTGTGTGTCTTGGCTTCCATGACTTTTAAGACTAGTAGACGTGTACAGGGGAGAGAAACCTCAAAGATCACTTGGTTCAGCAGTGCCACTCCTCCTTGTCTAGGTTAAGAAGTCCCAGGAGAGTTAAAGTGAGAAGTGACTAGAAGTGAATCTGCTCTGTGACCTTGAATCACTTCCCTTCCCTGGGCTGCGCGCTAAATCCGATGATTCTAGGATGCTTGGTTTGAGGGGAAGATGTGGCAACATCTGTGAGCTCCACAGCCAAAACCGTGACCCTAACTGGGGGGAGGGCCATACAGGCCATGAATCTGATGACCTCCAATTATATTCCTGCCTTCTCTGCATTTCACTCTCTTGTTCTCCTATGTAGCAGCAATTTTAGAAAAGACTCATCCATGTATGGCTATGTTGATCAACACCAAACTAATTAAAGAGATTTTGATAAGAGTTTCTATATCAAGAGCCTCACAAAACACTGGAAAGTCTTCCAAGTCATGGAAGCAGCTCCCAGAATTAGAGAATATTCCAGATGGAAAGCTTTTCACAATTGTTCCATCTGACTTTTTCTATTCAACAGATGAGTGTTATATTTGTTCAGTCTGCTGTTTCTTCTTTCCTCTTTCTCTGATGCCTCTTGAGTCAATTGATCATTTATTATCATTCCATTTTATCTTGCCTATTAACTTATTATTTATACTTTTTATTATATTTTAGTGGTTTTCTTAGGGCTTGCAATATACATCCTTAAAGAGAGTCTACCTTCAAATAATATTATACCTCTCATGTGTAGTGTAAATCACTTAAACATCATTGTCCCAATTCCTCCCTCCCAACTTTCATGTTATTATTGTCAGATGTTATATTTTTACACATTCTATAAATATATTTTTGCTTTAACAGTCAGTTACATTTTGGGGCTATTAAAATAAGAAAAAAGTACATTTTATTTTACATTTACTTATTACATTTCAAGCACTCTTTATTTCTTTGTAGATACAAGATTATGTTTGATACCATATTCCTTCTGTTTGGAGGACTTCCTTTAACATTTCTTGCAGAATAGAACTGCTGACAATGAATTTCCTCAATTTTTGTTTGTCTGAGGAAGTTTTTGAAACATCTTCATTTTTGGAACATATTTTTTGTGGTATAGAATTCTGGGTTGACAGTTTGGTCTGTTCCTTTCAACACCTCAAAAATGTCAGTGCGTTATCTTCTGGTTTGCACGAGTTCTGACAAGAAGTCTGCTGTGACTCTTTTCTCTCTTTCTCTCTGTACAGTGCCCTATCTTTTCTGTCTGACTTCAAGATGCTCTCTTTGCCTTTCGTTCTATAGCACTTTGAATATGATGCACTGAGGGTGTGTGGGGGGAGGTGGTATTTATTCTGCTTCCAGGTCTCTGAGCTTCTTGGATATGTGGGTTTTTGTCTATCGTTAGTTTAGAGAAACTCTTGGGAATTATTTCTTCAAATGCTCTTTCTCCTTCATTCTCTCTCTTCTTCTTCTGCAATTCCAATCACACATCTATTAGGCTGTTTGATATTGTCCCACTGCTCGTGGATGTTCCATTCTGGGTTTTTTGTTTGTTTGTTTTTTCACTCCTTTTTTCCTTTTTTTTTTTTTTTTTTGCTGAGGCAGACTCACCCTGAGCTAACATCTGTTGCCAGTCTTCCTCTTTTTTTGCTTGAGGAAGATTAACCCTGAGCTAACACCTGTGCCAGTCTTCCTTGATTTTGTACGCAGGTCACCACCACAGCATGGCCATCAATGAGTAGTGTAGGTCTGTGCTTGGGATCCAAACCCACGACCCCCGGCCACCAAAGCAGAGCACACCAAACTTAACCACTATGCACGGGGCCAGCCCCCTCTTTTTCTCTCTCTGTGTTTCATTTTGGGTAATTTCTGTTGGCCTGTCTTTATGTTCCCAGTCCTTTCCTTAGCTGTTCCAAGTCAGCTGGGCAGCCTGTGGGAGGCATTCTTCATCTCTGTTACCATATTTTTCATTTCTAGCACTTTGATTTGATTTTTTCTTATAGTTTCCACCTCTCTGCTGAAATTACCCACCTGATCTTGCATGTTGTCCTTTAACATATCAATCACAGCTGTTTGAAATTCCCTGTCCCTTATCCGGGTCATGTCTGAGTCTGGTTCTGATGATTGCTTCGTATCTTGTGTGCCTCATAATTTTTTGGTTGAAATCTGGACTTCTTGGCTCAGTAGAGAACAAGGAAAATTGTTTTTATGCCTGGAATTGGACACGCCTTTCCTTCTGCTCGGCCCTTAGTGATGGATTTGAGTTGATCCAGTCAGGAGCTTGACTGGGTTTGAGGTTTGCTGTTGCTATGGTTCCCCTCAGCGCATCACAGGCTTCAGACTCCTGCTGTGAGGGCTTGTTTTCAGGGTGGAAGATGGTTCCCCACAGCCAAGTCTGTTTGAGGCTGTGCCTCAGGCCTTCCCTCTACATGGTCCTCAGAGAGGGTCTCCTGTTCCTCTCCCAGCACCATTCTGGTCTGGCTACTTATGCAAACTTCTTAGCTTGGTGGTGGAGGTTCTGGGGGTATTTCCTGTTGTTTGGTTAAGCCTCAGTCTTGGGCCCTGTTTCCGTGAGGCCTTCCTAGCTCTCCTCCCCTCCCCCATGCAGGCCCTCCCCCAGCAAGAGGGATACTCTCCCCTTGCCTCCCCCACCCGGAGTGGCTTTTCACCAGTGCCTTCAAATTCTTGAGCTAATTCCCACCTAGACTGAGGCTTCTGCTTCACAGGAGACACAGGGGAGAAAGGACTGGGCAGGGCCTTTGCATCTCCCCCATCTGAGCCTCAGTGAACACTTGCTTGGGACTCTTCCTGATCTTTCCTGGGAGCATCCCCTGGGCTTCCAGAGAGCCAGCAAGTTGGTGCAGGCACCCCAGTGTCTGTGGGCCTCACTGTCCAGCCCCCCCCCACCCTTCACCCTCGTCCTCATTACTCTGGCTCAGCTCTTCTTACCTGCATCCGCTGCACCTGCCCCGGGAGAGGGGCCCCCTCCGTCTCCTTTCTCCCCGCAAGGGTCTTTCTCTTCACAGATTTGGGGCCAGTTGTTTGCTCCTTGATCTCAGCTATTGGATGGGTTTTTAAAAAAGTCATGAATTGGAAGTTACTCTTAGACTCTTTTTCATTTTGAGAGTGTGCCTGCGTCTTTTCAGGTTGAGGGAATTTGTAACTGCAAACACAGAGCCTCATTTTTATATCATTTGCAACCATTGGTTGCAAGGGCCACCTCTCTGTGTCGCCTGGAGTCCTGTGGGAGCGACCAGCGTTCCCAGGCCTCCTCCTCGGCAGGGAGTCCCTTGGGAGGGACCCATAGCAGGAGGCCTGGGTTCAAGTCCCAACTCACCAAGTGACCTTGGACAACTCCCTGCTTACTCTGAGCCTCACTTTCCTCTGTTTAAAAACAAAGAATTCAGTTATTTCCAGGACCTCTTACAGCTGGCCTTTCCTCTGTGTTTACAGCTGCAGCGTGCCTTCACCTGCCTGGAAATAAACACGCTTGATTCGTTCAAAGAACTTGTGCAGAGGCCCCAGTGCACCATGCCCCATGACTGGTCCTGAGGATGCAAGGATGAGGCCCTGCAGTTCCCACTGAGTGGGAGCAGCTCCAGGGAGATAGAAACCGCAGGGAATAACAACCACAACGCAATGAGTAAACAGCCGGGGCAAGGCCAGCACAGGGCACTGCAGGACCCAGACTCTGTCCACTTTGGGGGTTCAGGAGAGCTCCCCCAGGGCCTGCGCGCACCTTTCCTGGGGCCTCCAAACCATGCCACAGCTCATCCCCAGCACGGCCTTGGGCAAGTCATCCCCTCCCAGGCCTGTGGCCTCGTCTGTTGAATCCAGGTCTCGGCTCAAAGCCACCTCCTCCAGGAGGCTTTCCTGGACCCAAGTGAAGTCGTCCCGCAGGCCTGCTTTACTTTCTTCATCGCACCTATCACTGTTACAGATTGCGTTATTTATCCGTACGTGGGTCTTGTCTATATTCCCTTGATCTCACACACACCAAATGTGAATCGTTTGCTCATTTATACAATAAGAATTTATATGTTAATCAGTGTTCTAGGAGCTGGTATTTAGCAGTGAACAAAAAGACTAAAACCACTAGCCGTATAGAGCTTACATTCTGGTGAAGGCAGCCGATGAGAAGGCGACTCGATAAGATGCATGGAAGACGTCAGGTAGTGGCAAGTGATGAGGAGTAAATTAGGCGGAGAGGAGGGTGAGAAGTGTCGGGGAGTCGGGGTGCAATTGTATGTGGGTGGTCAGGCAGGGCCTCATGGGAAGGACTCACTGGAGCACAGACCGGAAGGCTGTGAGGCTGTGAGCCGTGCATGCACCTGGGAGAGCACCTCAGGGCGTGGGAACCACAGGTGCAGGGGCGGGAGGCGGGAGAGGGCTCCATGCACCCCAGGGTCAGCACGGAGGCCCATGGGGGGTGCAGGGAGGGGAGGTCAGAGAGGTCACAGGAGTCTTGGGGGCTGGTGAAGGACTCTGGCTCTATCCTGAGAAAGATGGGAGCCATGGAAGGTGTGAGCAAAGGGAGAAGTGCTTGCCCTGGCGTTGTTAACGGCTCTCTCGCTGCTCAGTGGAGGAGAGACCACGGGGGCAAAGTGGAATCAAGGACGGTTGGGGGGAATAATCCCGGTGGTGGGTCGTGGATGCAGGGTGAGAGCATGAGGGCTCGAGATGAGGAATTTTATAGATGCCAACACAGCCCCCGCACACAGTAGGCCCTCAAGAGATGACACTGTGATGATCAGTAACAGAAGGTGCGGGGGAGCCTGGAATGGAGTCTCCCGGCCGCCTGCCGTGTGAATCCAGTCTCTCCACGGGGACTGGGCACACAAGCCCTCCGCTACAAGGAGAAGTGGCCCCGGACGCTGCGCACGGAGGAAGTCGCTTGCTTTGGGGAAAGACAAGAGCGCAGCGATATGAAATGCAGCGATAAAGCTAACATTTCACACATTCAACACGAGCTTTTAAGTGCATTCAGGTCTTTAAGGGGAAGGTAACCTTTAGAAACGATTTTCTTTTTCTTGGTTAAAAAAAATATATACAGAAGGGAGGCAAAATATGTGTGGTCGGCTGCATTTTCCCAAATCAAACCCTTTCTTCCTGTGATGTCTTCATCTGACGTATTTTAACTAGATGTAAAGCCACCTTCACACAGGGGACACACGTTCTCTTTTGGAGTGAAGCTGACAGCCACTTTCGGTTTTTAAAAATGTGCCTTTTAAGCAGTGGAGGTAATTCTAAAAAGTAAACAAACACAGAAGCCGCCAGGGCAGATCAGCCTCTCGTGAAAGGTGAGTTTCCAGCCTTTTACCTCTGGTCTGGGTGAGAGGAACTGGCGGGGAGTCCAAGGCCAGCTTGGGGAGACCCGGGAGCCGAGAGGCAGAGGTGGGGCAGCGAGGACACTGGGCTGGGCCCCCTGGGCAGGAGCGGGGCTCTGCCACCTGCCTGGGTCACTTTAAGCCCCACACTATCTAACCCCTGTGCCTCAGTTTCCCCTATTGAACTAGTCATTCTCAAAGGTCCTTTCCAAGTTTAAAATTTTAAGATAGTCGTACCTGAAGGACAACAAATAAGGGGGCAGTGGAGGGAAGCGTAATCCTGGTGAGTTTGGGATTATTTAATTTAAAGAACAAAAGTGAGGAAAACGCCATCCTGTCTTTCCCACGATGAGAATGGCAATGACTAATTCCGCTGTAAATGGAAGGCCAGAGTTTGTTAAACACCTTCACACCCAGTGTCTCATTAAACCCTCCCATAATCCTGCAGGTGGGTGTTGTCACCACCCATTCATAAATGCAGAACGGAGACTCAGAGAGTAACGGGACCTGCCCGGGGAGCCCACAACTGGGTCGTAGGTGTGTGGCCTTCAGATGGTGCATCCTCCAGGTGTCTGGGTTCTGAGTCCTTGAAACAGAAGAGAAGGGCCCCAAGGCTGGTCTGCATCTCTCTGAGGTGTCCCCAGATGCTGAGGGCGGGCTGGCGGAGTGCTGGAGTCTCCTTGATGCCAATCACACAGGCCCTGCCCCCTTCCTAGGGAGGACCCAGTGAGAAATTTGCGTCATCTGGTGGGATCCCCCTCTGGGCTTTGCACGTGGTGAAACTTGGCTGGAAGAGCTGCTGGGACTGAGGTGGCGGCAATGAGGCTTGGCGCTCTCCCTCCAAGGTCTCTGCAGGGGACCACCTGGGACAGGGTTTCAGAACCGACAGCTGGGCAGTGGGCTGCCCAGAGAGTCACTGCCACATCCCTCCAGCCCTGGGAGCAGGGCCCCCGAGAGAGGGGCTGCACCTGCCTTGAGAAGGAGGACCCTCGTCCACATACCGGGAAGGAACGGGGGCACACACCCCCTCAAGGTCAACTTGTTTGTCTCTTCCAGGCCCCCTCTTCCCTCTTGACCTGTTTCAGCCCATCGTCCACACAGCAGGTGCTCCGTGGGCCCTGAAGCAGCTTAGCGAGGCAGGGAAGTTCAACCTGGGCGTTGTAGGAGCTCCAAGCCAATTTCAAAATAAAACACATCATTGATGATCGATGCAGGGTCAGGAGGTGCAGTGAGAGATGGAGAAGGGCAGGAAAAGAGGACTCTGCCGACGACGCTCCCAGAGAGGGCTGCAGAGGTGACACTGCCCCGGCTCTGCCTCCCCCCAAGCCCAGGCCCCTCCCATCTGTTCTCCGTATTTCTATGGGACATCTCCTACATATGGTAGTCTCTCCTTATCTGCGGCTTCAGTTACGCACAGTCAACTGCGGACCGAAAGTACTAAATGGAAAATTTCAGAAATTAACAATTCATAATTTTTAAATCATGTGCCATTCTGAGAAGCACAATGAAATCTCAGGCCGTCCAGCTCCATCCTGCCAGGGACGTGATTCATCCCTTTGTCTAAAGGATCCACACAGTGTACGCTAGCTGCCAGTTAGTGACTCGGTAGCTGTCTCCGTTATCAGATCGACTGTCGAGGTATCGCAGTGCTTGTGTTCAAGTCACCCTTATTTCACTGAATAATGGCCCCAAAGCGCAAGAGAAGTGATGCTGACAGTTTGGGTGTGCCAAAGAGAAGCCGTAAAGGGCTTCCTTTAAGTGAGAAGGTTAACATTCTCCACTTAATAAGGAAAGAAAAAAACTCGTATGCTGAGGTTGCTGAGATCTACAGTAAGAAGGAACCTTCTATCCAGGAAATTGTAAAGAAAGAAAAAGAAATTTGTGAGAGTTTTGCTGTCACAGCTCAAATGTGCACATATAGGACAAAACACAGGCAATGGAGGGCTCGGCACTGTCCATGGGTCAGGCATCCCCGGGCGGTCCTGGAGCGTGTCTCGTGCGATAAGCAGGGCTGCTGTATACTGTTGTCATTTTAAACTCAGTATGTTCAAACTCAGTGTGTCCAGAATGTTAAGTTTAACTCATTGCCTTCTCACCCCAGACTGCCCCTCTCCTGTGTCCCCAGTCACCAAGATTCATTCTGCAAGCTTCCAGTCACCCAGGCTTAGAAGGTCGGCATCACCATAAAACTCAACCCCATTTTAAGTCGCTCACTAGGTGCCTTATTCGTTTAAAAATACGCCGCCTTACCCTCACTTCCTGGCTACAGCAGACACTATCGATGTCACAGCCCCTGGCCCTACCCCTTCAGTGCAGGCCGCACTTCCAAGGCCAAGCTCCTGTATTCCGTTGTCTGAAGACTTTCTCGGGGCTCTAAGCTGAATCTGACTTCCATGGGGCAGGCCAGAAGGGATGGGAATTAACTCCCCTGGAACAGCCGTCGACCAGTGACTAGCGGGAAGTGGTGGGATCACTCTGAGGCATGCCTTCTGGGTCCCAGAGTTTCCCCAGCAGAATAAAGCCCCATCCGGGCCAGTCCCGTGGCCTACTGGTTAAGTTTGGCCCGCTCCACTTTGGTAACCCAGGTTTGGTTCCCAGGCATGCACCTACACGACTCATCAGTGGACATACTGTGGTGGTGGCCCACATACAAAATAGAGGAAGATTGGCACAGATGTTAGCTCAGGGCGAATCTTCCTCAGCAAAAAGAAAAAGAAGAAGAAGAAGAAGAATTAAGCCCCATCCACCCACAAGGTGGGAAAGGTGGCCAGACTAGACTAGGCCCAGGGGACGTCACCCAGAGTGGCCTGAGGATGTTTCTTCAGAACAGAAACACAGGACTGAGGTTGGAAGAAGCCAGCAACAGGACCAGGGGGAGGAAGTCCTGCTGCTGAGGAGGAGCCAAGACCCAGAGGGAGCACTGAGTGGCTGGGCCAGGGGGACCTGAGACAGACCAAGGGCGGGGTGAGGTCATGAGGAGGGCGAGTGGCTCAGGGGCAAGTCTGTGGGCAAAGGTGAGCCCCCTGCATGAAATGGTCACTTTGGGAAACTGTCCGTATCACTAAGGCTGACCTTGTGCATCCCTTCTACGCTGCATCTCCACTGCTGGGGCAGTGCCCCAAAGGAGGCATTCATGTGGTCTCCAGAAGAACTATCCAGAACAGCTAAAAACAGGAGAGTGCCCACATCCCATCTGCAGTTGATGGACAAAGAGGCGGTTGCACGTCCGTGCAGGAGAACACCTGCCACCAGATAAGAATAAACGTGTTCAACTTCACACGGCAAGGTGGGTAAATCTCAGGGACACAGTGGTCCACAGAGGATGCACAGACAGCGTGAGTCCACTCCTCGAAGTTCTAGAACAGCGTGGGTAATCTATGCTCTTAGACGTCGGGACAGTGGTTCCCCTCAGAGGGTAGTGACGGAGAGGGCACAGAGGGGCTCCTGGGCCGGTGCGGCGGTTTGCAGAAATTCTTCATCTAGACAATTGTGATTTGCTTGCTTCTTCATAGTCTGTTCATATATGTGTGAGAAAATGAATGCAGGAGACGATAGATGAATGAACAGAAACAGTTGGAGAGGTGAATGGACACATGGACAGACAGTGCATCCGTTACCAAGGGAGTGGGCATTTGGACGCACATTTGGGGGCGGGAGGGGGAAGATAAGCTGAATGGCTGCAGACCCCAAAGTCCAAGGGAAGCATGTCCACCCAGACTCGAGGCCACAGCCTCACAAATCAGCCACAGACGTTCCAGAGGTGCCGCTGTTTGGGATGTAATAAGAATATTACTCAACAGATAGCAGCTGAAGCCGCAGAGTGCGCTGCTCAGCAGGACTGACTGCAGACTCAGTGGAAAGAGCTGAGTGCAACTGACTGCATTGTTTTCACGATTAGCTCACAGATAATTACCTATTATGTAGCAAACCCCCAGCATATTTTCATATTCGCTATTTAAATAACACATTTTCCCATCTCCTTACAAATTAGCCTCCGGGAAGTGTAATTAATGTCAGCTGGGAAGGTTGGCTGTGCGGCCTGGGAATGAGGAAGGGGGTTGGCGCTGTCGCTGTGATCGTCCTGTGAGACCCCGAGGCCGGGTGGTGCTGTGCACAGAGCTCAGGTTTGGGAAAACCTCGGTCCAGGACGTCGGGCAGGTCAGTCCCCATCTGGGCCTCCGTCACCTCCTCCGTGAAATGAAGATGATTCTCCTAATTCCCCAACTCCCGGTGTTATCGGGGCGCTCAGTGTAGACCCAGGTCAGGGTCAGGGTCAGTCCACCAGCCCCCCGCTGTGCCCCACAGTGCAGGCACATCCCTCGTCCCGGGGTAACCGGGTCTTCTCTTGATGCATATTTCTCCCCCACAGACTGAGGGCCGGGACCGATCTTGTCCTCAGCGCGTGCTCAGCACCCAGGGCAGTGTCTGCACACAGTAGGCGCTCAGTGAACGTTGGTGGAGGAAACGAAGGGATCTCGTGTAGTGTGGGTTTTAGAAGCTGCCTTGAGTCCCTTTACGAACAACGAGGTTTGATAAGCAGATGGCCACTCACCATGGAGCTTGTCAGGGTTGCCCCACCTCTGATGCTCTTCCAGCTGTCACTTGTTCCCTTAAGTCCATGGGTGTCTGCCTGTCTCGGCCCCTCCCCCTTCCTGTGCCCCGCCCCCAACATCTGGGGGCCTGAAAAGAATGCAGACAAGCTGGTCGGATTGTGCGTGAAGGAAGCATCCACGGGCTCTGATGAGGGGCCCAGGGGCTCTGCTCTGAGTGACAGTGCCCGCGGGAATGACACGTGCCCGCAGGAATGACGCGTCCCCAGGTCTCCACACGGACCTGACCCAGCGCAGCCTTGATGAGAGGTCAGCACATGGGTCTGACGCCCACAGGGACAAGAGGGGCAGAGACCTGCCCAGACCCATGAGTGCCTGGAGTCGGGGGTTGGGGAGAAGCCAGGTCCCTGACAAAGGACTCGATGCTGCCCCTGCCATCTGCCGTGTAGATTGAATACCTGTGATTCTGGAATTTCTTCCTCTTCCGGGAGTCTGCTTTCCTAAATAGTTCAGCTTCACTCAAACTGTCTTTCCTTCTCTGAGGCACTGGGAACCGCACCTAACGAGGTCCCACCTTTGAGTGTGAAGGACATTCCGTGGTCCCCTTGTCTGTGTCTGACCCTCCTGACTGTCTGGGTGACGGCCAACACCCTCCCCCAGTCAGCCCCGAGAGGATTGGCCGTGGTGGGGGCAGGAGAGGAGAGAGTATCATCCTAAGGGGCCTGCAGTGCAGGGAGAGGAGCGGACTCTGGCCATGAGGAGCCACGAGCTGGTGCAGGGAGCACAGCAGCCGGGTCTGCACAGCCCAGCTCGGCACGCCCTCGTGCAGGGGTCAGGAGCCCCGAGGGGACCCCCAGTGGGCCCAGGGAATCACGTGGGCACCAGTTACCTTGAGCTCTATCACATACAGGACCCTCCACCGGTTCAGGACCTGCCTGTCCCCATCTCAGCCGATGGTGCTGGGCAAAGACCAGGCGACTGTCCCAGCCAGTCACCTACACGGGCTCTGCCCAGCGGCCATTCCAGCTCGGGCTCCACGCCCTCTGCACCCCCCACAGCCGGCCTGGTCTCACAGGGCAGCCTGGCAGGTACCCTGGGAACCGGATCCAGCATCCCTGCTCACCTTCCCAAGACAGCCAAGGCCACCTCCAAGCCACCTCTGGTGGGGACACCTCGGGCAGCTGGGCCCCTCTTATATTTGCTACGTCCTTCAAGTGTCCTTGATCATCACACATTGCCCTTAGAGACAGAAGAAGAAATTATAAAAATTAAAGAAGAAATAGGCAGCAGTGGCTCCCAGGAAATGAAATCGTCTCCTTCTACACAGTGAAACACGAGCGTTTGAAATGTCCTTGTCACACCACGCACTGGCTTTGTCAGGTGGAGTATTGGATTCTGAAGGGACTGGAGGCTTCTGGCTGTCTTACTCTGCTGTCGCTGCGATGACAAAACAGCACAGGCTGGGTGGCCCTTGAACAGCAGAATTCATTTCTCACAGTTCTGGAGGCTGAAGTCCAAGATCAAGGGGTCAGCACGGTCGCTTTGGGTGACAGCTATCCTCCCAGCTTGCAGATGGCCACAGACCCCCTGTGTCTCCACGTGGCCTTCCCTCTGTGCTCACCTCTCCAGGAGAGGGAGAGGTCTCTGGTGTCTCTTCTCATAAGGACACTCATCCTGGTGGATCAGGGCCCCACCCTCATGACTTCTCTAACCTTAGTTGCCTGCTTAGAGGCCCCATCTCCAAATACATCCACATTGGGGGGTTAGGATTTCAACATATGGATTTGGGGTACACAAACATCCAGTCCTTAACGCTGGCCATTTAAGGAGCAAGGAACCGAGGGTTTCAGAGTGAGACAGACCTAGAGTGAGTCTCAGCTGAGCCACGTCCTCGCGCGGGTGTCACTTCAGCTTCCAGACGCTCGTCTTCTCGTTTCTACGGTGGGGATGACCCTCTCTCACAAGGCTGCTGGGCAGGTTTAGATCAGAATCTCTCAACCTCAGCACTTTCAACATTTGGTGCCAGACGACTCCTTTTCTGGGGCCTGTCCTGTGCGTCGGAGGATGTTCAGAAGCACCCCACACACACAGACTTAATTGCCACAACCAAAATGTCTTAAAACATTGCCAAATGTCCTCCGAGGGGCAAAAATCAACCCTGGTTGAGAACTACTGCTTTAAATGAAGGAACGTGAGTAAAAATCGCAGTTTCTGGGAAATTTCAAGCATCAAAAAGTGGTAGTAGTTGTTATTGAGCAGGTGAAGGATAAAGCAGAGGGTGTCTCAGGAGACACTTCCTGTCTCCTTGATCTTTGGAAATTTCCTTGCTGGGCCGCTTGAGCCTCTTTGATCATCTCATGTTCTTCTGATAAAATAAAGCTTGACTGCAGAGAGCTTTGTCATCAAAGCTTCGTCATCACTGTCATGTCCACAGACTCCACCTCTTACACGAGCTCCCCGGGAGCAAAGAGGCGAACGGCAGCCACTTGCCCTGCCTGTGTTGCCCTGCACCGAGGGCGGGACGGGGAGAGTCTCACCAAGTCCCCATGTCAGCTGCAGGGGTCGCCAGCCTCCCACTGTGCAGGTGAGAAACCTGAGGCTCAGAGCAGTGACGTCACATCCACAGCACGACAACAATGTTACTGCACCTGCCATGAGACCCAGCCAGGAACAAGTCCCTGCGCCCGTGGGGCTGGCACAGAGGATAAGGGATGAAGACGTGACACGTGCGAAGGAGAAAAACAGAGCTGGCAGTCAGGTGGCCCCTTTGTCCCCACGGAAGGCTTGCCTGTGTCCTGCTTCTCAGAGCTGCTTTCTGCTGGGGAGGCCCTGGGCGTGGGAAGGGTGCCAGGGTTCACGTGCTTTGCCTCTGCCCAGCCTCACGACCGCCCTGTGTGCCCACAATGCACAGACGAAGAAACTGAGGCTCAGAGAGGTGACGTCAGCTGCTCAGAGTCATGGAGTCAGCAAGTGGCTTCAGGGTCAGAAGACTCGAGTTTGTGTCCAGGCTCGGCTATTCATGAGCTGTGTGACCTCTGCAAGCCTCTCACCACTGAGCCTATTTCCTCTTCAGCAACGTGACAATGACAGCAGGACCTGCGTCATGGGGCTGTTGTGACGGGAAGTGAGCTGGTGCTCGGGATGCAGAGGACGGTGCCTGGCACAGAGCGACGGTGATGATGATCATCATCATAACGACGCCCTCTCGGATGGTGCTGCCTCCGTTTACCCTTCAGGGCGGCCCTCAAATGGAACGTGGTGTGACCTTTAACGAAGCCAGCTGGTGTCTCCAGTGGGCAGTTGGGGAAATCGAGGTCAGAGAGGGGATGTCATTAAGTCATTCGTCCAAAGTCACACACAGATGAGAAAGGGGGAATCGAGATTCAACCTTCATGCTTCGTACTTTTAACTGCAAGGACTTTTCTGTTTCCTTTTGCTTCTTCATTCTCTCCCTATTTCTGTTTGGCTCAACTCCTGCCACCCATTCATATCGATCAGCTTTTGTGTATTCCCTCTTTCCCCTCTACTGGTTTGGAAATTCCATATTCTGTTCTCTTTTTAACTGTTCAGCCTTAAAATATCATCACGAGCACACTTGACTTAAGACACCCTGAAGTGAATCGGCGTCCCCCCCCCCCACCCCGTGAACAGCAGAGAGGCCTAGATGAGCTTCCTCTGCTTTCCCCTCCCACCTGACGCCCTGTGTTTGCGATGTGTGGTCGGCTTCCTTTACGGCCGGGTGCTGTGTGACTAACACGCTGGCGCGCTGGGCTTATTTGCCACCGCCCGCCCAAATTTACCCATTCCTTTGCTCCCAATCGCTGATTTCATCTCTGCTTCTTTCCGGGTTCAGTGGCCTTCTTCCTGACTGTTTTTTTTTTTTCATTAGTTCTATTAAAAAGAGCCTGCAATTGTATCTTTGTCTGAAAATGTATTGCTTTCTCCTTCACTTTTCAATGATAATTTAGCTGGGTCTAGAATTCTACTTTGTTTATTTCATTTGGCACAAAAAAACAGTACCCTGGCTCTCCGTCCTCTCGTGCTGCTGGGGAGAATCTGCTGCCTGTTTGTCATCCCCTGGCAAGCCATCTGTCCTCTCTCTGGCTACTTGGGAGAGATCTTCCCTTTTCTTGGTGTGCTGCATTTTTACTACAGTGTTTGCTGAACTGTGGTTTTAATTTTGTGCATCCTGCTCGGGATGGTTAAAGGGCCAGAGCCACTGGTCTGTGGGTTGCCTAATATTATCAGCACGTTGTTGATATTATTATTGTCTTAGTCCTTTTGGGCTCCTATAACAGAATACCATAGACCTGGTGGCTTATAAACAGCAGAAAATTATTTCTCATAGTTCTGGAGGCTGGAAAGTCTAAGCTGAAGGTGCGGACAGATCTGGTGTCTGATGAGAGCCGACGTCCTGGTTCATAGACGTCCGTCTTCTCCCTCTGTCCTCACGTGGTAGAAGGGGTGAGCGAGCTCTCCGGTGTCCCTTTTATAAGGACACTAATCCCTATCACACCTTCCTGACCTAATCACCTCCCAAAGGCCCCACCTCCTAATACCATCACATTGGGAATGTGATCAGGTTTCAAAATATGAACTTTGGGGAAACACAAACATTCAATCTATAGCTAATATTAATAGTGATAATGTTTAATAAGCATTATAGCTAAAGTGTTGAGGGCTCACTGTGTGCCGGGCACTATGCTAAGCGCTGTATGTGTAGAAACATATCTCTCAGTCTATTTCATCCTCAGACGCCCTCAGAAGGCGAGTCCTGGTGTTTCCCGGTTTTACAGATGAGGAAACTGAAGCCCAGAACAGACAAGCTCCCTGCAGAAAGGGATGTGGGCTGGGCTGGGGGGCGTGAACCTCAGAGTCAGGCAGGTCAGAGTTCGCATCTCCGCCTCACCCCTCACCAGCTGTGCGGCCTTGAGCAAGCGACCCCACCTTTCTGAGCCTCAGTTTCCCCCTCTGTCAAATGAGGCCCGGGCTGGACCCCTGCATGGCAGGGGCTACAGAGACGAGAGCATCCCTCCCTCCGTGAAGCTGCCGGGGATGCCAAGTCCCTGCTCGGGTTCCAGGCACGTTGGGGCTGGGGACGCCCGGAGAGGCTGGTCCTTTAGTGAGAGCAGAGCTTCTGGGAATTGCCCCAGAGTCTGTGGGGCCCAGAAAGCCCAGGGATATGAAATACCAGTGTCACTTCTGGGGTCCAGATCGCTCCTGGCAGGGAGCAGCAGACCCTCAGCACCGGCTCTGAAGCCTTTGCAGAGGGGCTGAGCTCCGCCGGGGGGGGGGGGCGGACTCCCCAGCGCAGGGATGGCCTCGATTGCTTCTTAATGAAAAACTTGCCGAAGTTATATTGTCAGCAGTTAATTAGCACTTGTCCGACCAGTGTGTGCTCAGATTTCGGGTTTAATTTCCACATGGGTTTGCAAAAGCCTCGTTCTTCTCATTTGATGCGGCCTCTCTGAGAGAGAGAGAGAGACATTCATTGTTGGAAAGAGTGCTTTTTTGAATCAGTTTTTTAAATAAACAGGTTTCCTTGGTATCTGAGTCAGGCCCTTTGCAAGTAGCAGAGAAACACTGTGTCGCTCTGGCAAAGAGAAATAAGTTGGGGCGGGGGGCCCACGTCTGGGAATGCGTCGTGGGACTCGGGGCTCCTGGCCTGATCCGGATCTCCCGACCCTGGGGAACCAGAAAGTACTTTGATCCGCGTGGGGTGAAGGGGCGGAAGGCGTCCGGGCGCTCACCCTGAGTGGGCAGAACTGCCGAGGGAGGGGAGGCGACTCCGGTGGGAGGGAAACCTGGGGAGGGGTGCATTGCGGGAGGCGATCTGTGCAGGTTTGAGTGCACTGATTTGCAGGGGGGTCTGAGGTATCAAGGGAGCAGCTGGATGGCCCCATGTAGAGCTGGACACGGGGTGGGTCTTAAAAGACAAATTGTTACACATTCAGCCCATGCCCCACCCACCTCGGCCGAGAGAAAGGGCTCGTCCTTTCAGCGCTGGGCCGCCAGGGGGCGCCTCTCCCGGCTCGCACAGAGGCTCCGCGCGCTCCCCGCACCTGCCTGAGCTTCTTTGGGTTCCCCGGGGGTGCGGTGCCTGGGTCCTGGGGTAAGGAGACAAAGGTCTGAGGGTCCCCGATGGGTGGTGATGAGGACGCCATGGGAGTGGATGAGCCCACCCGGGGAAGGGAGGACGGGGGCAGTGTCCTGGTCTTCATGTCCGCGCAACCACAACGTGGACCAGCTCAGACTCAAAAGGAGGGTGCAGATGGGTTTCACCGAGACCCCGTTTCTCCCATCAGATTAGCGCGACTCTCGGTGCTGGCTGTGGAGTGGGGAGGAGGTCTCCTCGGCACTACTCGACACTCGTGCCCTTTCCGGACACTCGGAGCAGCTCACTGCGTGACAGCCGTGTGGGCGGCGTCGGAGCCCAGCCCTGGACCTGACAGCCCGTCCCGCGGTGGCCGTGTGAAGCCGGCGAGGTCCTGTCCAGGCGGCGCCTGCCTCCTCCTGTGAGAAGTAGGAATGACCAGAAGCCGCTTCCAGGGCTGCCGTGAGAAGTGACCGACGACGTCTGACTCGGGATGCGGCCAGCGCTCAGGCAGGTGCTTGGTCAGCTGATGTCCACCGAGAGCCCCAGTGGGAGGGCACTGTCCCCGGCACCAGGGAGAACCCTGCTTCTGGAAAGAGGAGACACACCCAGCATCAGTGGAGACTGCAGGGCCCCTGGGGCCACTGTCTGTCAGTGTGGACTGTGCCCACATGAGACAGCGGCCACAGGGCGTGGACAGAGCAGGGACGGCCCCACCCTGAGTCTCACCCTGAGTCTCCCTGGCTGCTGCAGGGAGAGTGACGGGAGCAGGGCAGAGGCAGGGGCCAGGCAGGCGGCCGCTGCACCTGTCCAGGTCTGACGGTGGTGGGACCAGGGTGGGAGCCTGGAGAGCAGGAGAAGATCCCAGATCTGGGGTCACGTGAAGGGCAGCAAAGAGGGCATGAGGATTATTCACTCCACAAATATGCAGCATTATCAGTTCTTAAAGTTTCATACTATTTCACCCAATATCTCCTTACAGGAGGCTATTCTAAACTTTGTCATTTTGAGAGGTTGTTTTTATATCATATCTTAACATATTCTGACAGTCACACCAAGGTGAAATCAGTGATGAAAATGTGCTTACATATGAGAGGAAAGAGAGTACAAACGGCTCTGCTTGGAAGGTGAGACATTCGTGATTTAGGTTCTCTTTTATATTAATGTCTGCACTTCGCAAACGCTTCACCGTTCAGGATGCATTACTTATATTAACGGGAAAAAGATCCATGTCATTAACAAGAACCCCGCCCCAGGTCGCGGCTCCTCCCTCGGCTCTGCCCCGGAGCGCTGGCGTCTGTCCTGCCCCGTTAGCTCTCATTACAGATCGTTTTGTTCTCTAATTGTGCGCCCTGCAGAATTTAGCGCCGTCATACACTGTCGTGTTCTGAAACATTTAATTTAGTGTCTCTTGGACCCGGTTTCTTCATCTCTAAGTGCAGTGGAGGCAGAAAGGGAGATTTTTAGCGGCTCCTTAATGCCAGCACCCCGTCGGGGCCTGGGATAATAAAAGCCAGTACTGTGAGCCAGGCAGCATTTTGAGTACTTCACATGCATTAATTCATCCGGTTACTTCCACAGTCCTACAAGGAAGCACTGTTGCTATCCTCTCCATTTAACAGATGAGGATACCAATGTTCAGAGAGGTTTAGAAACTCCTCCGAGGTCTCACAGTTCAGCAGTGAGGAAGCTGGGCCTTGAACCCAGGCAGCCTGCTCCCAGGTCCCTGCTTTTCCTGCTCTGTTGAGTGTCGCCCTTTGCTGTGCCCTGGACCCTGTGCTGGGGGCTTGATGCCCAGACACAAGACGGGGCGTTTGCCTGCAGACTGAACAATGCCGACAATAATAATGGTGGAAACGATGCTGGTTAACGTGCATTGAGGGCTCGCCGTGTGGGGCGTGGAGTCCCTACAACGTTCCGCACCCCAGAGATTGTCGCAGTCGCCACGTTACAGACACGTGCCACGTTACAGAGGATCTGAGGCCCAGAGAGGCTCCCCCGGGGCTGCTGCAAGTGTCCTGTGAGCCCAGGAGCCCACGTCTGCTGAGGAAGCCGCATCACGTCCTCGCTGAGCCCGGTGCCCGGAGCGCGCGGAGGGCAGGCCCCTCGCCAAGGCTCACAGAGAGTGAGTGCTGGAGGCTGAGTCAGAACCGGGGCCTGTGAGATCCGAAGCCGTTCTTCTCTCACTGCGCCCGAGGGAGAGGCCTAGGCGGCCCCAGTGCCCTCCAGGCACAGGAGGATGGGCCACCTGGGTGGGCTTGGGGCCAAAGAGACCACCAGCCCTGACACAACATACAAGTAGTAATAACAGAATCCTTCACTGAGCATGTCACATGTGCCAGGTAAGTCTGGTAGAGCCCTATAAGGCAGACGCTTTTATCATCTTCAACTCATGTGAGAGCACTGAGCTCAGAGAGGTAAAGTAACTTGCCAGAGTTCTCACAGCAGGGAAGTGGCAGAATCCAGACTGGAAACCAGGGTGGGCCAAAGCCTGTGGTCTAACCACTGGACCACACTGCCTCCCTCCACCAAGCCTGAGGCTCAGGACCATTAACAGGGACTGAGCCTCCTCCGTCAGGGTTTGGAACCAGAATATAACACCCTCCTGGAGAGGCCCCCAGGGATCTGCATTCAGATGCTGCCCTGAGAGCAGGGAGGGGAGGGAGCAGGAGGATGCCGAAGCAAAGTCAACTAATAAATGTTACAAAGTATGGAGATTAGAAACTCGCTCTCCCCCCGCTGGCTCTACGCCTCTTTACAGCGCCCATCACCCCCTGGCTTGTCGTCCGTCTTCCTCTGCAAAACACCAGCTGAGTCCCTGCGCCTGGAGCAGAGCCTGGCACAGAGCAGGTACTCAGTCAGCTGCTGGGGGAGAGTGAATGGGTGAATGGGCCTCAGTTTCCCCATCCGTAAAAGGGGGAAGTCAACTCCAGGATGTCTCCCAGGTCCGCCCCCCACAAGCTCTGTCTTTCTGGGCAGCCAGGAGGACCTGGAAACCTGGAAGAGCGGCGATGGGCACAGGTCTGAGTGGGGGCCAGAAGGGTGACAGCTGAGGCCCCCCCAACAGGGCTGGGCTGCCCGTTTCGTTTCACACTTGGCGCCCCAGCTACTGCGGTGCTGGCCAGGAGCCTCGCGTGCAGTTATTAATACGATATGTGTGTAATTGTCAGACGTCGTTTCACATATCTGATAAATCTATAAATGTGTAACATATTGTCCATCATTATGATATGCTTACGTTCTGTGTTAAGGATATATAGTGTATATTATTTCCGCAAAGAATGGAAGTTGCCAATTCATTGTCAAGAGACAAGGACACCATTAATTACATTGTTTAGTCATCAACTTGGAGAAAGAGAGGCAACCGGGACGATGGCAAATCTCCCCACACCGCAGGCAGGTTCTGGAGCCCAGAGAGCAGGGTCAGGAACGGGGTCAGCCCAGTCACCATCAGGGACCCCAGTGACAGCAGTAGGGCGGGGGGGGGGGTCACCTGATCACCTGCCCATGCTGACTGCACCCAGCCCTGCAGTGGGTCAGAGGACGGTGGCCGGAACCTGACGTCCTGGAGCCCATCCACCCTCACCTACTCGGAGTCGCCTCCCTGAGCCTCGGTGTCCTCAGCTGGAAATGGGGTGAGCACGGACCCCCCCTCCCAGGCAGTTGTGGGTGCAGTGAGCGAGCGCAGGGAAGGCGCCCACACGCAAGGGGTGTCCCTGCGAGGGAGCTGGTCTTCCTGCCGCTGTCACCACAGGACTGCTCAGAGCAGGCGCCACGGGCCCTTGACACACGGGCTCATCGCTGCAACAGCCAGCGGCCGTCCACGCGCCCTCGCACCCGGCGCCCACACGCTTGACCCCGTGTCACCTTCACGGCAGGTGCTGTGACAGTCCCCACTCCACAGGGAGGAGGCTGTGCCACGGGTGGTCAAGCACCTCCCAGATCACACAGCCCGTGGGGCAGAGGCTCAGGGCAGGGCTTCCTCCCCAGGGCCCGGGCTCGGCCACCACCCTAGACCCCACACGCCCGGACTCTCAGTCACAAGCACTGGCGAGAAGGTGGGGGACACTCCTGGCTGCCTGCCCGGCAACCGCTCCTCCTCCCTCCAGTCGCAGAACCCTGGGCTTGTTCTGCAGCAACGGGCTCAGGCCTGGGGGCCTCCCCAGCCCCGGGGAAGCCAAGCCTGGCATCCCAGCCTCTTCTCCAGGGACTGTTTTAGGGGTGGGTGTGTGACCTGAATCTGGCCGTTGAGGTGTGAGGGAAAATCTGCCCGTGGAGGGTGTGCTTCTGGGAAATATTTTCTCTGCCTTACCTCACTCCCTTCTTCTCAACATGACTGCTGTAGTGTGAGACATGATGTTTGGAGCTGCAGCAGCCTTCCTGCAAGCATGAGGCAACTAACTAATGACAAATAGCCAACACAGCCAAGGATGGTAAAGAGGAGAAAGGAAAGAGCTTGGGTCTTTGTTAACACTGTGAGCATCTGACCAAGCTGCAGCTCCCTCTCTCTAGACACCTGGTTATGTGAGAACATTTCACACTGCAATTACTTGAGCCACTGCTTTTGTTTTCTCTTATATGCTGCCCAAGGCATCTTAACCGCCACAAGTGCCTACTGTGTGCCCAACTCACATCTGCCGTGACCTCACCACACAGTGTCATGACCATTTGTCCACACCTGTCTCCCCCTTCAGACCCTAGAATCCTGGAGGTGAGGGCTGTGTCTTGTAGATCCTTGTAGCTCCCAAGTGTCACACAGTCATGACTCACGGTGATTCCCAGTGACCGGGGCATAGATAACATGAAGGAAGGAACGAACAAATAGAAGAACAATTAACAAATAAGTGATCATAGTGAGTGTGGAATTGCTTTGTAAACTGTGAAGTGCTGGGCCCAAGTGCAGGATTAGGTTCTGGCAGGTGGATGCAGGTGGGGCATGGAAAGGGGTACAGGATGGAGAGCAGAGATTAGAGAAAAAGATACTTCAGGGGCCATGAGACACCGCCCTCCTCCCAGATGGCCCTGCCTCTCCATCCTGCTGGCGCAGACTCAGCTCTGTAAATGCGCCTCCCGCGGGCTCCCTCTCCCATTAGCACAGTCTTCCCCCCGGACTGCTGGAGCCTCAGACAGCGAGAGCCTCTCTCCCCAAACAGACACGGAGACAAGGCTTTGTCCTGGGCCATTTTCCCCTAAAAATTGCTGTGAGAAACCAAACGATTATCATGAGGCCAGTTGCAATTCTTTGCGGGATCGTTACTATTATTTTATTGAGGTTACAGTAGTTTATAACTGTGAAATTTCAGTTGTACGTTGTCGTCTGTCACCATGTATGTGTGCCCCTTCACCCCTTATGCCTGCCCCCCAACCCCCTTCCCCTCTGGTAGCCACTAATCTGTTGTCTTTATCCACACATTTGTTTATCTTCCACATATGAGTAAAATTGTGTGGTGTTTGTCTTTCTCTGTCTGGCTTATTTCGCTTAACATAATACTCTCAAGGTCTATCCATGTTGCTGCAAATGGGACGATTTTGTCTTTTTTATGGCCAAGTAGTATTCCATTGTGTATATACACCACATCTTCTTTATCCACTCATCAGTCAGTGGGCACTTGGGTTGCTCCCACATCTTGGCTATGGAGAACAATGCTGCAATGAACACAGGGGTGCGTAAGTCTCTTTGGATTGTTGATTTCAAGTTCTTTGGATAGATACCCAGTAGTGGGATGGCTGGATCACATGATATTTCTATTTTTAATTTTTTGAGAAGTCTCCATACTGTTTTCCATAGTGGCTGCACCAGTTTGCATTCCCACCAGCAGTGTATGAGGGTTCCCTTTTCTCCACACCCTCTCCAACATTTGTTATTTTTAATCTCAGTGATTATAGCCATTTTAAAAGGCGTAAGGTGGCATCTTAGTGTAGTTTTGATTTGCATTTCCCTGATGATTAGCGATGTTGAACATCTTTTCATGTGCCTGTTGGCCATCTGTATGTCTTCTTCTTTGGAAAAATGCCTGTTCATATCCTCTGCCCATTTTTTGATCGGGCTGTTTGGTTTTTTGTTATTGAGTTGTTTGAGTTCTTTATGTATTTTGGAGATTAACCCCTTGTTGGATATATGATTTGCAAATATTTTCTCCCAATTGTCAGGTTGTCTTTTTGTTTTGTTCCTGGTTCCCTTTGCCTTCCAGAAGCTCTTTAGTCTGATGTAGTCCCATTTGTTTATTTTTTCTTTTGTTTACCTCCCCAAGTAGACAAGGTATTTGAAAAGATGTTTCTAGGACCAATGTCAAAGATTGTACTACCTATATTTTCTTCTAGGAGTTTTGTGATTTCACGTCTTACCTTCAAGTCTTTAATCCATTTTGAGTTTATTTTTGTGTGTGGCGAAAGAAAATGGTCTACTTTCAGTCTTTTGCATGTGGCTTCCAGTTTTCCCAACACCGTTTATTGAAGAGACTTTCCTCTCTCCATTGTATGTTCTTGGCTCCTTTGTTGAAGATTAACTATCCATAGATGTGTGGGTTTATTTCTGGGCTTTCAATTCTTTTCCGTTGATCCGTGTGTCTGTTTTTGTGCCAGTGCCATGCTGTTTTGATCACTATAGCTTTATAATATATTTTGAAGTCAGGGATTGTGATACCTCCAGCTTTGTTCTTTTTTCTCAGGATTTGCTTTAGCTATTCAGAGTCCTAAATTTTAGGATTCTTTGTTCTATTTCCATGAAGAATGTCATTGGGATTCTGATTGGGATTGCATTGAATCTGTAGATTGCTTTAGGTAGTATGGACATTTTAACTATGTTTAATCTTCCAATCCATGTGCACAGAATATCATTCCATTTATTTATGTCATCATCGATTTCTTTGAATAATGTATTACAGTTTTCATTGTATAGGTCTTTCACCTCCTTGGTTAAATTTATTCCTAGATATTTTATTCTTTTTGATGAGATTGTAAATGGGATTGTATTCTTGAGTTCTCTTTCTGTTTGTTCATTATTAGAGAAATGCAACTGATTTTTGTTCATTTATTTTATACCCTGAAACTTTGCTTTAGTTATTGATTATTTCTAGTAGTCTTCCCATGGATTCTTTAGGGTTTTCTGTATACAGAATCATGTCATCTGCAAACAGCAAGAGTTTCACTTCTTCATTGCTTATTTGGGTTCCTTTTATTTCTTTTTCTTGCTTAATTGCTCTGGCCAAAACCTCCAGTACTGTGTTGAATAAGAGTGGTGAGAGTGGGCACTCTTGTCTTGTTCCTGTTCTCAGAGGGATTGCTTTCAGTTTTTCCCCATTGAGTATGATGCTGGCTGTGGGTTTCTCATATATGGCCTTTTTTATGTTGAGGTAATTCCCTTCCTTCTGTACCCATTTTATTGAGAGTTTTTATCATAAGTGGATGCTGGATCTTGTCAAACGCTTTCTCTACATCTATTGATATGATCATGTGGTTTTTATTCCTCATTTTGTTAATGTGGTGTCTCACATTGATTGATTTGTGGGTGTTGAACCATCCCTGTGTCCCTGGTATAAATCCCACTTGATCATAATGTATGAGCCTTTTAATGCATTGCTATATTTGGTTTGCCAATATTCTCTTAAGGATTTTTGCATTTATGCTCATCAGTGAAATTGGCCTACAATTTTCCTTCTTTGTGTTGTCCTTGTCTGGCTTTGGGATCAGGTTGATGTTGGCATCATAGAATGAGTTAGGAAGTCTTCCATCTTCTTCAATTTTGGGGAATATTTTGAGAAGGTTGGGCATTAAATCTTCTTTGAATGTTTGGTAAAATTCTCCAGAGAAGCCATCTGGTCCTAGACTTTTATTTTGGGGGAGGTTTTGGATTACTATTTCAATCTATTTACTTGTGATTGGTCTATTCAGATTCTCTATTTCTTCTTGATTCACTTCTGGAAGGTTGTATGAGTCTAATAATTTATCCATTTATCCTAGATTGTCTAATTTGTTGGCATAGAGTTTTTCATAATATTTACTTATAATCCTTTGTATTTCTGTGGTATCCATTGTAATTTCTCTTCTTTCATTTCTAGTTATATTTATTTGAGACTTCTCTCTTTTTTTCTTGGTGAGTCTGGCTAAGAGTTTCTCAGTTTTGTTTAACGTCTCAAAGAACCAGCTCTTCATTTCATTGATCCTTTCCACTGATTTTTCTTAGTTTCTGTTTCATTTATTTCTGCTCTAATTTTTATTATTTCCTTTCCTTTGCTGACTTTGGTCTGTGTTTGTTCTTCTTTTTCTAGTTCTATTAGGTGCAGTTTAAGGTTAATTATTTGAGATTTTTCTTGTTTGTTAAGGTGGGCTGTATTGCTATGCATTTCCCTTAGGACAGTTTTTGCTGCATCCTGTATGAGTTGGTATGGTGTACTTTCATTTTCATTTGTCTCTAGCCACTTTTTTATTTCTTATTTAATTTCTTCATTGATTCATTGGTTGTTCAGGAGCATGTTGTTTAGTCTCCACGTGTTTGTCACTTTCCCAGCTTTTTTCTGGTAGTTGACTTCCAGTTTCATAGCACTGTGATTGGAAAAGATGCTTGATATGATTTCAGTCTTCTTAAATTTATTGAGACTTGCCTCGTTCCCCAACATATGGTCTATCTGTGAGAATGTTCCACGTGCACTTGAGAAGAATGTGCATTCTGGTGATTTTGGATGGAGTGTTCTATATATATCTATTAAGTCCATCTGGTCTAGTTTTTTGCTTAATTCCACTATTTCGTTGTTGACTTTCTGTCTGGATGATCTAGCCATTGGTGTAAGTGGAGTGTTGAGTTCCCCTACTATTATTGTGTTGCTGTTAATTTCTCCGTTTAGGTCTGTTAATAATTGCCTTATGTACTTTGGTGCTCCTGTTGGGTGCATATATATTTATAGGTGGTATTTCTTCTTGGTGGAGTTTCCCTTTTATCACTATATAGTGCCCCTCTTTGTCTCTCATTGCCTTTTTTTATCTTGAAGTCTACTTTGTCTAAGTATGGCAACACCTGCTTTCTTTTGTTTGCCATTAGCTCGGAGTATCTTCTTCTAGCACTTCACTCCTAGCCTGTTTGTCTTTCAAGCTGAGATATGTTTCCTGGAGGCAGCGTATTGTCGGGTCTTGTTTTTTAATCTATCCAGCCACTCTGTGTCTTTTGATTGGAGAATTCAATACATTTGCATTTAGAGTGATTATTGATATATGAAGGCTTAATATTGCCATTTTATCTCTTGTTTTCAGTTTTTCTGTATTTCCTTTGTTTCTAATGGCATGTATTTCCAACTGCCAGTTCAGTGTGGTGTTTCTCTATGATGGTTTTCTCTTTATTTATCATTTGTGTCTCTGTTTATTGGTTACCATGAGGTTTATACCAAAGATCTCATAGAGGTCGTAGTCCATTTTCAGATAGCCTCGTATTCCCTTAGTCTAAGTGGTTCCATCTCTTTCCTTTTCCCCATCGAAGTTATTGTTTTCACAACCTATTCCATTTTGTGTTGTGAGTTTGTGATTCAAATGAAGTGCTTATCGTTATTTTTGATGCTTTCCTTCCCTTTATATTTAATGTTATAATTAAGTGTTTGCTAACCTGTTCTGACAGAGAGCTGCAATGTTCTGATTTTGTGTATCTATTTATCTCCTTGCTAGAGGCTTTGTAAATCCTTTCTCTTTTTTTCAGCTATGAGGGCCATCTTCATAATTTCTTCGGGGAGTGGGGGCAGGTGGTCTTCTGGCGAAAAATTCCCTCAGCTTTTGTTTATCTAGAGAAGTTTTTATTTCTCCATCATATCTGAAGAATAGTTTCACTGGATAGAGTATTTTTGGCTGAAAGTTTTTATCTTTCAGAATTTTGAATATATCATTCCTCTCTCTCCTACCCTGTAAGGTTTCTGCTGAGAAATTCACTGAAAGCCTGATAGGGGTTGCTTTGTAGGTTATTTTCTTCTGCCTTGCTACCCTTAATATTTTTTCTTTGTCATTGACTTTTGCCAGCTTTAGTAATATGCCTTGAAGGAGGTCTTTCCACATTGATGTAACTAGGAGTTCTATTAGCTTCATTTACATGTAATTCCAGCTCCTTCTCCAGGTTTGGGAAGTTCTCAGCTATTATTTCTTTAAATAAGCTCTCTGCTCCTTTCTCCCTCCCTTCTCCCTCTGGAATACCTATAATCCTTATGTTGCGTTTCCTAAATGAGTCAGCTATTTCTCGGAAAATTTCTTCATTTATTTTTAGTCTTAGTTCTCTCTCCTCTTCCATCTGCAGTGTTTCTATATTCCTGTCTTCTAAATTACTGATTCTGTCCTCCATAACATCAGCTCTGTTTTTTAAGGACTCCAGATTTTTCTTTATCTCATTCATTGTGTTTTTCATCTCCAACGTTTCTGATTTTTTTTATCGTTTCAATCTCTTTCGTGAAGAATTCCCTCTGTTCATTAATTTTATCCCTGAAATCATTAAACTGCCTTTCTCAGTTTTCTTGTAACTCATTGAGTTTCTTTATAATAACTATTTTTAATTCTCTGGCATTTAGCTTGTGACTTTCTGTGCCTTCAGGACTGATTTCCAGGTGCTTGTCCTTTTCCTTCTGCTCTGGAGTGTTAACATACCTCTTCATGCTATTTGATGGCGTGGACTTTTGCCATCGCATAGTGGTAGTATTGGGTTGCAGATTCCACCTGCTGCCACTGGTGGGGGCACAGGAGCTGGGTTTTCTGAGCCCTCTGTAACCCCTGTCCATCAGTAGCTGTGCTGACAGGGCCCATCTGCATTTGCCTGCTGGCTGCTGCTGCTTTACACACATATGTGCAGGAGCTCTGGTGGGGATCCCCTGCTCTGGCCGATGGGTTGAGCTGGTGTGCCGGGCAGGAGGGAGGAGGCGCATTTTCTTTTGTATGCATGGTCCCATGTGCCCCTACTCTGCACTCACTGTCTGCCCTCCTGGGCTGCTCAGCTTGGTGTGGCCGCCCCTCAGGGTGGCTTAGCCGCCTCAGTGTGGAGCATTCCTGCGCACTGGGAGGCAACTCTGGAGCACGAACGTTCCTGTGGAGGGCTGCCCTTCCCCCTTCTCTTCTCAGAGTCACGCGCCAGCCACCATGTGAGGTCCCACACCCTAGATAACTGCCACTCAGGAGGGAAAGGAGACCCCCTACCTCCTTCCACTGCCTCTCAGGGGGTCCAGCACCGCCACCTTCAGACCTATGGCTGTGTGGGTCTCTCAGACATCTGTTGTGTTGTGTGACTGTCCTCTGTTGGTTAATGAGCGCCCTTTTCATTGTATCTTGGGAGGAGAGACTAAGGGAACAGCTCGCTCCTCCATAATGCTGACATCATTTTGTTGTATTATTTTTCAAAGGTGAAAGAAGAGAGGACACCAGGAGAGGAGGCAGCAGGAGGAGTGGAAAGAAACTGCTCATGGCAAAGGGCTTTACAATTTCAGCTCCAGGGTCCGCAGGGAGACTGGATTAAAGGATCAAATCAAATGAATTTTGCCATCAGAGTAAGAGATCGGTCTCCCTCAAAATGCTTTACTTTGACAGATGGCTTCAGGAGATTTGACAGAACTCATTTTTCTAGCAGACAAGAGATCAAGGTATTAAACAAAACACATTCCACTGTGAGAACTCTGTTAACTGCTTAACTTAATAGACGTGAGTTTTTGGAAAAACTAGGAAGTCACTTTTTTCCCCTGAAAAATTGCCTGTGACTGAGAGGGGAGCTGGTGGGCAGGCAGGGGCAGGGGTGGAGGCAGCCGGGCCCTGCCCAGGCCCTCCCGAGTCTACCCTCCTGCCCTCAGGGACACCCCGCAGAAGCTGGCAGTGGAAAACCCTGATCTCTCGGGCTTGAGGCTCAGGGCCAGCCATTCCTCTGCTCCAGGCCTCGGTTTCCCTTCCATCACATGGAATGGTGCCCTTTCCTTTAAAAGCTGCCATTTCTCAAGCAGACGCGTTTCCTGCTTTATCTGATTTTGTCCCCACAACAACGCTCAAGGACTTAGCCACATATGGGATTGGCATTAATCATTTATCCTCTCTGAACTTCAGGTTCCTCGTCTGTAAAAACAACAGACCTAATGGGATTTACCTCTGGGGGGAGCTACAGGTTCAATGAGCCCACAGATGTGAGAGCGTACAGTAGGACTTCAGCTGGCAACTGTGAGGGGGTGGGAGGAGAGCAGGGGCTTTGGAGACAATCCTGGGGGGACATGACCATGGCACATGGAGGCTTCCAATGAACGACTGTTCTCACGTTGTCATTAGTTGGGTTGAAAACACTGGCGCTCAGTCAGGCAGCCCAGGTGCAAACCCAAGCTCCACCACTGACTTGCTCTGTGCCATTGGATCCTTTCCCCCCCTGTGCCTCAGCTTCCCCACCTGTAACCCAGGGATGATAATCACACCAACCTCACAGCCTGGGCCAAGGTGATGGTGACACCTATGATGATGATGATGGTAAAGATGGTAACAATGATAGTGACTGTGGTAATGATGACCACAACGGTGCTGATGACAATGATGATGACCATGACAACTCTGACAATGATGATGGCAACAATAACAATTATGATAACAACAATGATGATGGTGATGCGATGAGTAAAGTGATCAAAACTGTGACAATGACAACTGAGACGATGATTATGGCAACAATGATGATGACAATAATGGTGTTGATGATGAATGAAGATTCTTCCCCTAGGACTAATGATAATAACAGTAATAACACCACTGGTGGCAGCCAGCCTTGATCAGGTCTTACTGTGCCTTGTCTCAGTCTCTCAGAGAACAGGTGTCATCATGACGCCACTTTGCTCTCCTGCCTCCCCTGGTCACCCCCACACCCTGAACTCCTCCAGCCCTTCCTCTGCACCCTACCTGTGGCCCAAAGCACATCGCGTCCCGCGTTCATATCCAGCTGTGGAGCGGGCAGAATGGGGCCTCGCAGTCCAAGCCCAGTGGTCCTGAGCTCAGGCCCCGGCCTCAGGGAGAGCAGGCCCCAACCAGCCATGCTCTCCCAGCTGGTAGGCCCCGCACCCCTCTGGCCCTCTAAGCCTCCTTTCTTCAATGGAGGTGGAATGAGAGTTCTGCCTGCCACCGGGGGCACTGTGAGGGTGAACCCGGTAGGGCCTCCAGAAGCAGCCGCTCCTTCCCCACCTGCTCCAGCCTGCAGGCCCCTGGAGCAGAGCCCAGGACCCACCTGGGACCCACGGTTTGCAGAAATGCCTCTGGGATATTCTCCTGGGTCAGCTTCACTCCCCAACCCAAACGGGCAGAGCCTTCCTGTCTTTGGAAAGGGTGAGAGTGACACGTGGTGGCTTCATCTCTGGAGGCGTCACACCTGCAAATGTCAACTCAGGCAAGCCCCTGCCTCCTCGCCAAGGGGAGAGGGGGTGTGCACGTGTGTATGCAGGGCCCCACACTCTGCAAGCTCTCAAATGTGGCTTTCTGACACTGTCTCTAAAAGAGGCCCCCACAGTCACAGGGACAGCGAAAGGATGACAGGTGCTCCACTAACAGCCTCCAACGTGCGTCCCGGTGCCCGTCGACTCTGCCTCACCTGTGGAAGGAATGGACTTTTCCAAAGCAAATATGGTGATTACCTGGTGAATCGCACATCCCACATTTGCTGATGAAGGTGTCAATTTGTACCATGTAAGCATTTAAGTTATATTCCAGCGTTTGTGACTCTGTTTTAGCATTTCTTCATTTTCAATTCTCTGGGAGCCTCAGAGCAGGGAAGGCCCTGGGCTGCCCTGGGCTCCAAGAGGCTGGCGCTGGGTGGACATGGGCACAGGTGACAGCACGTCACACCGCACGTGAGCCCCTTCCCACAGCTGTGGGGCCCTTATGAGTGTGCCTGTGGACACACCAGACACGTGTCTGTGGGGTTTGGTCTTGTGACCTTCCTGCCCCACGGAAGGAGGAGGGGGGAGGCAGTTGGATGAGCGAGGGGGTGGCTGCCCTCCCCAGCAGTGCACGAGCAGACACTGTGCCCACACCATGCCCCTGGAACCCAGCCCTGAGCCCAGCTCGCAGTGGCCCAGGAGACGTGTTTGTTCAATGGATCATTGAGGTCCCCAAGGGGCCCCCAGAGGTGGTTAGCAGTAGGAGGTGGACGGCTAGAAGCAGGAATCAGAAGCCGTGGTCAGGGTGCAGGGAGCCCTGAGCCGCGGGGTGGTCCTGAGTCCCCTGGGGTCAGCCTGGCTGTCTGCACTGCCTTGTCTCTGTTCTCTGGAGGCCTAGCCCGGGAGGATGAGCTGCTCTCAGAAAGGCCCCATGGGCGGACCTCCTGCTTTGTCCCCAGTCTGTCTGTCCTCACCTGGAGCCCACTCCCTCCCCTGCAGGCTCTGTCCCCGTGTCTGATGCAGCACAGTGGCCTATCCACACCCTGCTCTGAGCCCTGGCAACGACTCTCTTCTTGACCAGATCCTCTGGGGCCTGCCTCACCCACCCCGCCCCGGGGCTCTTTCGGCTGCCTGGCCCACCTCCCACTAAAGTGTGCCCACCACCTGGTTCCTGCGGTCTCAGTGCCGGGCCGTACATATGGGAGCCGCGTGGAATGCAGCTCTGTGTTCCTCGTCCCGCAGGATGAATTAGGCCAGCGCTGCAGCCAGACCAGCAGCCACCAATGAGCTGATGGCACATGGCCTGGGTGCACCCCGCCGTGGTTGGGTGAGGCTTCGGGGCCTCTGAAGGAGGCTACAGCGTGGCCCCCGTCCTGCACCTCCCCCACACCCACAGCTTGACTCAAGCCTGGTAAGTCCTACAGGCCTCTTGCTGGGGTCTCCAAATTTGCCGTCAGCTTCCAACGGGGGGATGACGGAGACAGCGGAATGTCTCATTGGGCAGGCAGGGTTTGCCCGTTCAAGGAAATGATATTTACTGGCCTCTAGCGAGGGCCCCGTGGGACATGATGCTGAGTGGCTCACTCACATTATCCCATGTGAAGTCACAACACCGTGAAGGTAGGTGCTTATTGCCACGTTTTTTACAGAGGAACAACCCGAGGCTCACACATGGTTTCCGGTCACCAGAGGCAGAGCCAGGACTCAGGCAACTTTTAGTCCATCATCTGGTCAAACGCTACTCTCTGTGACCTTTGCCCCTGTGCTAGCTAAATACTGTCGTGTTCACCAGGTTCTCGCACTGGAGGTGACGTTCGAAGGCCAACCAGTCCCACCCTCGTGTTTTCCAGCCTGAGAAGCAGAGGCTTGAGGGGTTCATGATCACCCCGAGTCCTGTAGCTGTTAGAGCCGGGCCGGGGCCGGGAGGGTCTGCTCGGCCAGGCAGGCTCTGTGCTCGGCGCTCCGGTGATGGGGGCTCCTGCCTGGCACTGAGACTGCACCCGGAGCAGCTGCCATCCTGCAGCTCAGCTAGCAGGGGATGCCACCGAGGGCCTGGAGGATGAGACACCACAGTTACAGGGGCGAGAAGTAAAAGCCATAAATTATAACAGCAGCCAGTGTGTGCTGAGCAGGGACAGGGACAGCACATGCTGAGTGCCTGACCCGCATGACCTCCTCCAATCTCCCCCGCAGCCTGGGAAGTCACTGTCCAAGGTCACCTGACCAAGAGGCGTGGCCTCGAGTTGAGCCAAGGCCCCAGTCGCTGCAGAGCTTCTGCTCAGGACCGCCGTGCTGTGCAGATAAACAGACAAGCAAACCACACAGCCCTCCTCTGCCGTCAATGAAAACCGGCCCGTGCCTTCCATGGAACCCGGGCCGTGGGACGGGGGCCCCTGCAGAGCCGCCGGCATGGGCTGTCCAGTGCGGTAGCCCCTGGCCACGTGCCCCTGTTGAGCACGGGAGCGCAGCTGGCCTGAACTGACATGTGCTCTAGGTGTAAAAGATTTTAGGACTTAGGGAAAAAATGTGGAAGACCTCATTGTTAATATTTTAATATTGATTACGGGTTGAAATGATATACTGAGTTACATAAAATACGTTTTTAAATTTCACTTTTTCTTCACTTTTTTAACATGGCTACTGCAAAATTTGAAACCGCACGGGCGGCTCCTGTTTTATTTCTATTGGGTGGTGCCGATCGAGACCCCAAGTTCAGGCCAGCTAGAGGGGAAGAAGGTCTCCCTGGGCTCCCTCCATCCATGTTTAAGCTCGGAGCTGCTTTCCAGAGCCAGGGACGACCACCGGCGTCCTGTGTGCGGGGGCTCACACACGTGACCTCACAGGACACACACGCCCTCCCTCTCCTGTCCAGGGCCCACTCCTCAGTGACCCCCAGCACAGAGAACAGGCTCCTCACGAATGCTGCTGGCAGAGTCACAACCACCCCATCATCAACCCCATTACACAGATGAGGAAACTGGGACTCAGAGCATTGAAGTTCACACAACTGCCGAGTGGTGGGGCGGGATTCAAACCCACTCTGCGTCTCGGGCACCCACGTTTTGACTGGTGCAGGTCAGCGTCAGGGGTGCCCCGATGCCACCTGGACTCACAGTGCTCAAGGTCGCGGAATCTCAGACTCACCAAAGTGGAGACTTTAGAAACAAGGAGGAGACTTCAGATCTGGTGACCCACTCTCTCAGGGTCCCCAAGTCACAGAAGCAGAGCACAGACTGTGGCACAGAACCAGAGTCTAACCAGGGCTCAGACTCACAAATTCCCACCGTCAGAGCATCAGGGGTCCGCAAACCACAGACGGGCATATTGAACCCCCAGTCCCTGGAGAAGAGCAGGCTCCAGGAATTGTCTACCCTGGACTCGGGGCGTGTGTTGCACCCACGGGGGCTCATGTGGGGCCTGCCTGGAGCTCAGGGCATGGCAGGGGGCAGCTAAGAGGGTGAGCGGTGGGCACTGAGCCTGCCGGGACTGGCCCAATGGGGTGGACTTGGGGCCACAGCTCTGAGCTGTGTCCAGAGGCCTGTGGGGACCTCACTCTCCATCTGGATGGAGCCGTGGCTGGAGGGGAGGTGGAACTCAGGCCTGTACCTGGCCAGGAAAGAGCGTGTCGCCTAAAGACAGGGGGTGTCTAAGTTGGGGGCACAAGACTTCACAGGAAGGAGGAAGTCTGCTTGGCTGGGGCATCCTGGAAGGCTTCCTGGTGGAGGTGTGATTAAGCTGAGCCCAGAGGGAAAGTGAGATTAGGCCCTGGGCTCATGGTCAGGATTTAGGTTGGAGGTCAATGAGGAAGATAATTCCCTACGGAGGACAAAGCTGGAGTGAAGTGTGAGGGGTGTCTGAGGAACAGGTAGTGTTCTGGGAGCCTGTAGCTCAGAGGGAGGGACGTGGGGCTAAAGAAGATGCAGATATAAAGGCAGCTGCAGACAGGTCATCAGGGGCCAGGCATGCTGGGCTCAAGGTGGGACTTTTGATGCTACCAAACAGTATCGATGCTGGGGTATCAGTAATAGTTTTGCAAAAGGGAAATGACAGAGAATGAAGGTGCCGCTTACGGAGCACGTGCTGTACCCCAGGCACCAGCCGAGGCCTGCACATGCCTCTCATTTCTTTTGTAACAGCCCCTGTGAGGCAGGTATTATCGCCCGCACGTCGCCGGCATTGGAGAGACGAGGAAAGTGAAGCTCACAAAGGCTTAAAAAAATACTCCCTCTAGTTCACATGGCCGGTGAGAGGCGAGGCCAGGAAAGGCACCGGAGCTCCTGTCCCCAAGGCCCCTGCTCCGCGAGGTGACCGTGTGAGGGAGGGGACCGGAAGGGGTGAACCTGGAGACAGGGCGTCCCCAGGGGCTGCTAGGTGTCCAAGAGACGTGAGCAAGAGCCAACCGGGCGGGGCTGGGGCACGGAGGGGGAAGAGGTGGGGCGTGGAGGGGGTCATCAGGCTGAGGGCCCAGGGGACTCAACAGGAGCAGAGCGGAAGACAGAACAGGCTTTGGGGAGGGGTCTGGAGGGGTGTAGGAGGGGCTGGGAGCCCTGGTCCCTTCTGCTCCAGGCACTGCTGGCCCCAGGGGAGAGCCGAGAGGAAGGAAGCGACCTCAGTTGACAGACTCTGCTCCTGATCCATTACCGATCCTCCTCATTAGGACTCATTAGCTGTGGCATAAACCGTCACATTGCTAATGACGGGCCTGGGGAAACACTCTCAGGGGCGCTGAGGAGGACTCAGTGGGTCCCAGGAGGACCCCGGGACCATCCGGGCAGAGCAGGGTGGCCCATCTGAAGGATGGGGACTTTGGGGTCAGGCAAACCCGGCTCCCTATGCTGGTTGCAGCCGGTTACTAGCTCCGTGTCCTTGGGTTTAAACTGCCCGAGCCTCAGTTTCTACATCTTTAAATTAGGCTGATACAGTGTCAGCCTCAAAGGCATTAGGATTAAATGAGAATGTATGAACAGAGCCCGCATGCTGACACGGGTGAGTGTCTAGCAGATGTGCGTCCTTCTCACCCTCCCTTCCAGGCTCCCTGACTGCCTCAGACCCAGTCCTGACTTCCCTTCTCCCAGTAGGGCGTGCATAGGTAGCAACACTCCCCCAAGCAGCCACTGGCATCATTTCCAGGACCCACGCTCTGCTCTCCGTGAGCATCCTCGACAACTCTGTGAAGTGAGATTTCTTATTAATCTTATTTGATAAATGAGAAAACTGAGAGTCAGAGAAGTGATGTGCAAACCACACAGCGGGTGAGGCACAGCGATGAGACTGAAGCCCAAGTCCGTGTGGCTCCTACACTGCGTGATCCTCGCTCCACTAGCTGGAGCTGTCCCCGGCAGACCGTCCTTTCACAGCAGGGCTGTCTGAGCCGGCAGACCCACCCTGGCTGCCCTGAACACGAGGGTGACTTCAGGGCTGCATGGTGACCCCTTCCTCGTCTCCTCCCTCCCCGCCTTATGACCAACCCCTGCCCTATCCCTGGTACATACAGCTTCAAGGTCTCCCCAGATGGTGATGGCACCAAGGGAGGTCAGAGGCTCACCCCAGCTTCCCCATCAGTGTCTCCAGGCCCTTCAAATAGGCGACTTACAAACTGACGCGTAGATTTATGTGAGCTGCCCCAAAGCAATCTTAACACCTCGCTCTGCTAGGATCACACCCTTGAACGGCTCCTTCCCCTCAGAGAGACCTGAATGCTCTGTCTTGTCAATTACCCAATTACCCAGAGGTGGTATCAGCGGGTGCCCAGGTCTGTCACCTCCCCTGGGGCTGGGGGAGGCAGGACAGTGGGCTGTGCCAGGTCAGCTGAGGGCTCCCTTGGTGTTCCTTTCCTTTAAGAGCCAGACTGTGGATTAACGTTCCAGCTCTGCCACAGAACCTCTGTGTGCCTCAGTTTCCTCTTCTGAAAAGTGGAGCTAAGAGCAGCCCCAGCTCTTGTTGTTGTCGTGTGGCTGAGTTAACACACGGAGAAAGCTTAGGCCAATGCCCAGCGCACGCTGAACAGTCAGTATGTGGCAGTTACACTTAGTGCCATGAATGCCTCTTCTCTCCTCCCCCTCCCCGCACCCCACCTGGGGCCCCACGCCTCCCTCCTGGACGCCTGCCGCAGTCCCCGTGCGGCGGGGCTCGCAGAGGCCTTGGGTGAGGCCCCAGCATGGCCGCACTTCTCAGGGGCCTCTGGAAACCTGAGCGGCCTTCGAGGCCAGAAGAGATGTGTCTCTCTGAGTGAGCGGCTTTCCCATCGTCCCTCCTGGGCAGAGACGAACTGAGATTTCTGATACTCAGGAGCCTCTCATCACGGGGCTCTGGGGGTGAGGAGGCAGCGGTCACCAAGCGCCCGCAACGCCCCAGATGATGGGAAGTGGGGTGACAGGCCCACGACTTACTGCACGCCCTGTGGGTCTCAGCCCCCATCTGGGCACCAGGGAGCTTAGAAGTAAGTCAGACATGGCCCCTCTCCATCACAGAGCAGACAAGAAAGGAAAATAAAGAACTGTAACCACTCGAGTGTGGGCACCATGGGGCCTGGGACCCGCCTGTTCTATGCCGGCCCCAGACCAGGGCAGCACCTAGTGCGTGCAGGAGAGGAAACTCAGTGAGCGAATACAAGACAAGGCAAAGGGAACCCTAAAGGCGAGACCTGGATCATAGCAAGAGTTAAATAATTGCGTGATGAATAAATAAAGGAACAAATAAATACATGGCTACCCTCCACAGGATTACGAAAGGCTCCCCGGAGGAGGTGGCATTTGAGCTGGGTGTTGAAGGACAGGCAGGATGGAGACATGCAAAGATAGGGGACTCAGCAGACACAGTAGGAGCAAAGGTCCTGCGGTGCAGGGTGTGGTCTTGAGTTAAGGCAGGACAAAGCCTGGTGTGGAGAGTTTGTGAATCAGGTGGAGACACACAGACTGGACATGGCAGAGCTTAGTGGACTTAGGACCATCCCCGAATGCCTGGATCATCAGGTTTGTCAGCCTTATCTGGACACTTATTCTCCATCTCCTGAGTGCTTCTTAAAGATGCGGATTCGCTGGCCCTACTTCCAGAGATTGCAGATCAGCAGCCTAGAGCCAGGCCCTGGAATCTGCATTTGAACAAGCTCCCAGGCTGTTCTGAGGCAGAGGGAGGTGCATGTGCTTACAGAGACTCTGACACCTCTAAGGAGCCGGAGCTGAGCAGGGCCTGAGGAAGGCGCGGACGGTGAGTCAGGAGTCAGGATCCAGAGGCCACAGCTCCACTGCGGGCACTGTGCTCACGGGTGGAAATGGAGCAGAGACGCAGGGAGGCAGTGGCCCCAGGGGCTCGGGTGTCTGCGGGGAAAGGCAGGAGACCAGCGCTGGCTTTGGAATAAAGCCACTGTACCTCAATAGCCACGGTGGTGGCCAGAAATGCTGCCGACTGTTCATTCCTTCCTTCCATCCTTCATTCATTCATATAAATGGCAATGAGGTGAGACCAGCAGGGCGGGGCCCAGGGTAAGGGCTCCATGACAGCGAGGTGACGGGAGCTGTTTCCCGGGGTCCACAGGTCCTGAGATAGAGCCACCACCACCAGGATTGCCGGGTACTGAAGGGGGGCCCTCGGCTGCAACAGGGAAAAGCAGCAAGTAGACTCCTGACCACCCTGCCAGCTCCTGCCTCCCCGCCTGCCCCGCCCGCCCCGCCTGCTGTAGCCTCCTGTGGATTAAATAAGACACAGCATGGGGAGAGTTCAGGTCAGAGCCTGGCTCAGGTGAGCACTCACTTCAGAGCAGCCTTTCTTCTCCTGGAGATGGTTGGGCTTTGGGGAAAGAACCAGGCAGGCCTAGGTTCAAATCCCGACTCTACTGCTGACTGCCTCATTTAACCTTTCTGAGCCTCAGTTTCCTCATCAGTGAAATAGGATGGGATTTGGGGGTCTGGGGAGCAGCGAGGAGAATGGGAGATGGAGGGATGGATCAGACCCTGAAGTGCCAAGCCCATCACCAGCCCCCCAACCGAATGGTAATTGCTGGCCCACCCCTGCCCTCTTCCCCCTCCTTCTCTGTCTCCCCTTTGTGTCATCGGGTGGAATGACGGGAGGGGTTGGGGAGACAGGCAGAGATGAGTCCAGGTCCCGCCCCGTCCAGTGTTTGATGCCTCAGCTTCCTTCGAGGGCTGCCCCGGTCTCTGAGGAGCTCTCCAGTGACGGGGAGCTCACCACCCCTGGACTGGGCTGCGAGAACGGCCGGGCTGCCTGGAGAGGACCAGGCCAGGAGCCCCGAGCGGCTGCGGCTCCAGACCCCAGCCCTGCAGGGCGCAGGCAGCCCAGGGCCATGTGCAGAGAGGAGCCCTCAGCCTGCAGGAACGGGTTCCCAGGCCCTCCGGCTGCAGCGAGAGACGGGACTCTCTGTTAGAGAGAGAGCGCGCCATCAAAAAGAGGAGAAAAACAATAAGAATGAGAAAAGAAATCTAAACTCTCCTGGGAAAGGACAGGACACATTTATCAGCTTCTCTCTGAACCACCTGAGAAATCACACTGTAAACACAGCGGCTCTTTAACTCCCGATTCAGGGTGACGATTCAGGGTGACAGCGCCATCAGCCTACGGCCTGCAGGGCAGAGTCTGGACACCTGTGGCCTCGCCCGGCTGTGATGTCCAGGGCCCCGGTGGGCGGATGACATGGAGGGAAAGCCCTGCTCTGGGAGCTGCCCCTAGCTCTTCCCGAGCTTGCTGTGTGGCCTTAGGGAATCCAGGTCCCTCTCTGGGCCTCCTCTTTTCTTGGTCCCTAGGAGTGCATCCCTTAGGACAAGGGAGGGATGGAGAAGACACTGGACGGAAGGCAAGAAGAAACCTCTTAAACCTGGCAGGTGAGGAAGGGAAAGACCAGAGACACGTCCTCTGTGACCGCGACCTTCCCCCGAAACCTGGCTCCCGGGTCCTGACTGCCCTGGAGGCTTCACCCTCCACAGGAGACCTGGGGGCACCCTGGACCCCTCCCACTCCCTCCCTGCACCCCACATCCATCCACCCCCAGTGTCATCTCCCAGAGTCCCTGCAATCTGTCCTCTCCTCGACTCCAGGGGCTCTTCCTGCCCCAGCACCTCCCGCCTGGACCTGCCCGCAGCCTCCTCCCAGCCTCCTGCTCCTCCATCCTCTCCTGACCAGAGGCCACAAAGAGTGACTCACTGCAGAGATCTGCTCATGCCTCCCCAGCTTCGGGAGCGTACAGTGCTCTCAGGATGAAAGCAGAACTGCTCCCCACGGCCGGCCTGGTCCAGTGGGGCCTGGCCCAGCGCCTCCCCTCCAACCTCACCTGGCATCTCCAACTCGACCTCAGGGACCACCATTCAGGCCTTGAATTCACCACCCTTCCTCCCTCTGCGGGGCCTTTGCACATGCTGTTCCCACAGCCTGGAGCACACTTCCTCCCATCTCCCCAGAGTTTGCCTGCCTCACCCCTCAGATCTCTGTGCAAGTGTCCCCCCCTCAGGGAAGCCCTCCTCGACCTTCCTGACAAGGTCAAACCCTGGCACAGGCTCCCCCACCTCTGGGAAACTCGTCCTCAGTGGACTGGTCACAGGGCCATCCCTGGTTGTTTGGGGAATGTCTGTGCCCACCAAGCCATGAGCTCCGGCCAGGGAGTGTCCTCTGCTCTGTCCCTGCTCACAGCAGGTGCTCCACAGATGCGATGGGAGGAGGGACGAGGGAGGAGTGTGATGGGGTGCTCTGCTGGAGGATGGGGCCCGAGAATCAGAGAACAGGACGCATGACGACAGGAGGAAGGATTGGGGCTCAGAGCCCAGCCGAGACTCGGAGACATTGTCTCCCCAAGGTACCCCTGAGCCCATGTCAGGGGACAGAGGATGAGTCGCTCTGTGAAGCCCCACGTGGAGGCCCAGGGTGGGAGCAACAGGAGGGATACTGTGTCTCCCAGAGGAACAACGGTCTCCTGCTCAAGGCTGCCGTCTGTGGAGGGACCCACCCCCTGACTATGTTCCTCCCTGCTCCCCAGCCATCCATGGCTCCCCAGCGCCGGCACAGTGAACCTGCCTTCCCTGACTCACCTCCCTCCATGTGTCCACACAGGCCCTGGGCTTCAGGCCCCACACACCACCCCTGGTCCCCACCCCCACACTCTTCATGCTTCCCGGCCTTTGCCTGCCGTCCCATCTCCTGGATGCCCCTCCCCATCCCCCACCTTCTGAAACTGGAGTCTCCTTCAAGGCTCAGCTCGGGTGTCACCTCCTTCAGGAGGCCTTCTCTGACTCCCCTTGGTGCCAACTTTGCTTGTCCCTCCTCTGTTTTGGGAGACCCAGCTGACGCCCTCGTGCAGAGCCTGTTTCAGACTCACGCTGGACCACGAGCTGCTGGAGGGGGCAGGAGGGTGACTCTTCGCTCCCTAACGCTGCCCCCGGCCTGGCGCAGAGCAGGCCCGCAGAGCCGGCTGGGCGACGATGAACGAATGGATGATGACGAGTGAGTGGATTTCACTGGCCTCCGTCTATTCAGGACCCGCTGTGTACCAGGCACAAGCATCGTTCCACTGAATCCTGCCCGCAAGCCCTGATGCTGTGTACTGATCTATGCCCATGTTACAGATGGGGAAACTGAAGCTCGGGGCTTGGGCCACTCGCCCAGGGTCACACAGTGAGTAAGCTGAGGCAGGAGGACCCTTCCTGCCCGTCGCTGTCTGACACCTCTTGCTCTCCTCCTGAGCTGAGCCCACGCTTCACGGTCGCGTCCAGGGCGTCCCTGCGGGTCCCTCCCCCACTGGGACCCACGAGGGCTGCTGTGGCTGAACGTCCTGGTGACGCACATCCAGCCTCAGTTCTGAGCGACAGAGAAGGAGCCGACTTTTCCCAGCGTGGCAGGGACGGTGTGTCTGCCCAGGACGGTCCCTGCCCGAGTGACAGGTGCGTCCGCAGGAGACCCCCGTCCTGCCCACGGGCTCTCTCCCCACTCGTCATGGGTGGAGACTGCTCTCCTCTCCCTGCCCGGGGCTGGCAGCGCCCCCGGCCCTCGTGGACGCTGGCGGTTCCCTCTCCTCGGCCCAGAACATCATCTATGGATCACGGGACGTGGGCTGTAAAGTCGGGATCATCTGTGTGCTTCCCGTGAGCAGGGGCCACTGGCCTTTCAATCCCAGAGACTCGGGGAGGGGAGGAAAACCTCAGAGAAAGAGCGGAGGGAGTGAAGCGGGAGGAGAATGTGCCGGGGAAGTTAATCCACTGCTCAGACAGGAAAAAATATGTTCAATTATATTTTATTGCATTTCATTTGAATGCACACATCGTAGTTAGCTGCCTGCGAGCCTCAGATTACCCAGAGAGAAAGCACAAAGGAAGACAAAAGAATAAAAACACAGACAAAAAATGCTCCTGAAATTGGAATCACTGAGAGAGAGAAAAGCCAGACTTGAGACAAAAGCAGCCGCTGGCACCAAAGCCCCGTTAGCACTGACACCAGGTCCTCACAGCCACGCAGCCCAGAGCCAGCTGCCCACCCGCCTGGCAGTCCTGAACACTGGCTCTAGGAAAAGTTCCAGGCCAGAGTCAGGAGGCTCCACTGTCCTCCCAGAAATGTTCCCTACTTGCTGTGTGACATGGGGCAGATCACTGCCCCTCTCTGAGCCTCATTCTCCAAGTGTGAAAATGAAAGGCCTGGACCAGATGCCCTCAGAGGTAATGGGGGAAGGAGTTTAGAGCAAGAAAGGGTCACACTGGACCCTTCCCAGAGCTCAGAGGTCCCTGCAGACATTCTCTGGGTGTTGTGATCCCCGATTTATGAGCTGAATTGCGTTCCCCCCCCAGTTCATGTGTTGATGCCCTAAACCCCAATGTGACTGCATATGGAGATAAGGGCCTGAAAGGAGGGAATTAAGGTTAAATGAGGTCATAAGGGCAGGCCCTGATCCAATAGGACTAGTGTCCTTAGAAGAGGTAGGAATACCAGGGTGGGCACACTGAGAAAAGGCCACATGAGGACACAGGAGAAAGTGGCCAGCTGCAGCCAAGGAGCGAGGCACGGGAGACCCCGGCCCTGCCAGCACCCTCATCTTGGACTCCGGCCCCCGGAGCTGTCGTTGAAGCCCCCCAGTGTGGGGCACTCTGCTACGGCAGCCCCAGCAGACTCACGCACCCCCCGCAGAGCCCACGGACGACTCTGAGCCGAAATGCGCCCAGTGACTCAGGACGACACGCTGAGGGAGGTGGGCAGAGGTGGGTGTCAGCACCTTCTCCTCTCCCTTCCAGCTCCTTCCATCTCCCGCAGGACCCCAGTCCCTGTGCGCTCTGTCCCTCCCCCTTCAAAGCTGTGCCCAGGGAAGGCCCTGCACACCCTCTCGCTGCAGCATGGTCACCTGAGGACGGGGGAGGAGACAGTGCCCGGTGCCCCTGGGCAGAATCTTCCATCTTCTAAGAGATGGGCACGAAGGTTCCCGGGCATCAACGAGGGAGGACCTTGGTGGAAGGGGACCCTCCAGCTTCCTGGCCACTGAGTCTGCCCACCCTCAAGGCCAGAAAACCTGAGGATGCAAAGAGCTCAGGAGGGACCAGGAGTGGAATGTCCAGCTGCTGTGTGTGTAAGAGAGAGAGACACACACACACAGAGGGGCCAGGGCTTCAGTAACCGTGCACAGCAGGAGGCGGCTCGGCCACACTTTCTAAATGCCAGTACCAGGCAAGGCTTCCTCAGCTGCCCAGAGCAGGAGTGAGGCTCCCAGGCGGCTCTGGGGACAGCCAGGAGCAGACACAGCCCCGGGCTGGAAGGGCTTGCAGCCTGCCAAGGCCCCACCATGTCAGGACAGAGCACCGCTGTGTGCCAGGCTCTGTTCTGGTCACTGGGGACATAGGAATACAACCGTGAACAAAACATAAAGATCTCGACCTGCACGGCAAACTGTAGCCAGCGTTCACTGAGCACTGACTGCGTTCGGAGCACCATGCTGAGCACTTGCAAGACTCCTCTCCTAGTTAGGGATTATCACTGCCCCCATTTCACAGATGAGAGCATCGAGGCTTGGAGACATCAAGTCGCTCGCCCTTAATGTCACTTGGTGTCCCACCCAGTGAGTCAGTGCTGGAGTCAGGACTCAGATCCAGCCTGTTCTGACCAAGTCCTGTTTTCTAAAGACGTATTATTAGTAGCAATAGAAGCATCATTATTGTCTCATTGTCACTCTTAAGACAGACATCCATTATCCCAAACCCATGAGGTCATGCTGCTAATGGCTGATGGCCCCTGAGTGGGGTCCCCCGGGCACCCTTGCCGTGCTCAGCATCTGACATCAGCAGCATGTGAGCGAACCTGGGAGGGGGGAACTTTCATCCCCCCCGTCACCCTGATGAGGAAACCGAGACCCGGAGATGCTAAGGTATTTGAACATCCCAGCAACTGGTGAGCGGCTGAGCAGGGATTTACACATACGTGTTGGCTCCAGAGCCCTTAATTGAGGTGGAGAGAGGTTAAATAACTCAAGTAATTAAACCCACCCTACTGACACTTGCACAGCCAGACATCCTAGGGTGGCCAATTAGACGAGCTTGTGTCGATACGTGCAATCCCTGCTTCTTGTTGCCAAGCAACATGCCGTTTGACATCCTTGCTCTTGGTCCCTCCCTGAGCCATGGGGATTAGTACACGCAGATCTGGTCTCAGGAATGGAGAGAGGGTGTCTGTTGCAAACATTACTGAGTTATTTGAAATAGCTGAAAGAGTAAGGTTTTATTTTTGGAAGCCATGTCAAACATTCTTAGGGTTGGGGTGAGTGAGCAGAACCAGAAAAGGGACACAGTCACAAGTGTCCCAGTCCAGGAGCCTCTACCCCCACGAGCCTGAGACTCTACTCCTCCGCCAGGGACCCCAGGGCCGCCAGCAAGCACCAGTAGGGGGACCTCACCACAGCCCAGCCCAGCACAGCGGGACCTGGGAAGCCCCTGACACCCCCTCAGGCAGCCTCAGAAGAGACCAGTGGGAACCACGGCAGCACCAGATAAACCAAGCAGACAGACTCTCACCACAAATACTCTGATAATTAAGCTGCCACTGGGACCACAGCCCACGATACGAGGGCAAGAAATCACGTGCTCAACCCAAACAGGGCGACTTCCTGCTAAAATTAAAGATTCACATAGGACCTGCACTCCCCAACACACTAGACAAAATGTTCAAGATACAATGAAAAATTGTCCATCATACCAAGAACCAAGACATTACAATCTAACTAAGCAAAGACGATCAACTGATGCCAAATACGGAGCGGCATCAGATGCAGGAATTACCCGACCAGGACTTTAAAGCAGCCGCCACAAAATGCTTCAGCAATCCATTATAAATTCCCTCGAAACAAATTAAAAATAGAAAATCTCAGCAAAGATATAGAAGTTATAAAAAATGATATTTTAAAGCTGAGGAATACAATAATAGAAATTTTAAAAGTCTGCTGGATAAGCTCAGTAGTAAAATGGAGATGATAGAATAAAATCAGTGAACTTGAGGACAGAACCATAGAATTCACCCAATCTAAACAACAGAGAGAAAATAGAATGAAAAAAAAATTAAAGAGAGCCTCGGGGACGTGGGATGACATGAAAAGATCTGACATCAATACCATCAGAGTTCAGAAGGAGAGGAAGAAAGAGTGGAGTTGAAAGAGTATTTGAAAAAATAGTGGCTGACAACTCTCCAAATTTGGTGAAAGACACAAAACTATAGAACCAAGAAGATGAGTGAAGCTTAAGCAACACAAACACAAAAACATCCATACCAGGACACCTAATAAATAAACTTTTTAAAATTTTGTAAAAAAAGCCTTAACATCAGCGAGAGAGAAATAGTACAATTAGCTATTGGGGAATACATATTCAAATGACAGCAAATTTCTCATCTGAAATCATGGAGGTCAAAAAGAAGTTGCACAATATTTTTCAACTGCAGAAAGAAAAGCACTGTCAACCACAAACTCTACATCTATTTTGCAGGAATGAAGGGAAAATAAAGACATTCTCAGACAAAAGAAAACTAAGAGAATTTGTCACTAGCGGACCTACTCTTAAAGGTTAGCTAAAAGAAAATCATCAAACAGAAAGAAGATTTAAACAGAAAGAATTTTGGTGCATCAGGAAGGAAAATAAACCCAAGTGGAATCTAAAAAATGTTCAAGTAAATGTTCAAGGCAAGAAAAGAGAAACAGAGGAACAAGAACAAGAGGAAACAGAAAAAAAAATTAACAAAATGGCAGATTTAAGCACTAACATATCAATAATTAATTTAAATGCAAATGACCTAAATATACCAATCAAAGGACAGACAGTAGGAGAGTGGATGAAAAACACAACCCAACCACATGCTAGTTAAAAGAAACTCACTGCAAATTTTATGGCATAGGTAGGTTGAAAGTAAAGGGATGGATAAACGTTATCCTATGCGAAATTAATCCAAAAAAAGGAAAAGTGGCGATTTTAATATCAAATGAGATAGAATTCAGAGCAGAGTACGTTACTAGAGACAAAGTGGTACTTTACATCATGATTAAAAGATTAATCCACCGAGAAAATATAACAATCTTAAATGTAAATGCACCGAAGAATACAGCCTCAAAATACATGAAGGAAAATGATAGAGATGAAAGGAGAAATAGACAAATCCATAGTTATAGTCAGGAACTACACATCCCTCTCTCAGCAAGTGATAAATAGCAGAAAGAAAATCATCGAAGATATGGAAGATCTAAAGAATGCAATCAACTGACAGTATCTGATTGAGCGAGACAGAACACTCCACCCAACAGCATCAGAACACGGTTCTCAAGCAGCCAGGAAACACTTACCAAGACAGCCCATCTCCTGGGCTATAAAACAGACAAGTGTTTAAAACTTGAAATGCTACAGAGTGTGTTCTCTGATCATATTAGAATCAAATTGGAAATTAATAACAGAAAGACGACAGGAAAATCTCTAGACAGGTGGAAATTAAGGAACATACTTCTAAATAATCCATGAGGAAGTCTCGAAGGTAATTTTTAAAAAATGCGTAGAACTGAATGAAAACAAAAGTACAGCATATCAAAACATACAGGATGCATCTAACTCAGCGCTGAGAGGGAAGTTTACAGCACTGAAAGCTCACATTAGAAATGAAGACAGGTATCAAACCAACAATCTAAGCTCTTATCTCAAGGACTAGAAGAGAACAGCAAAATAAACCCAAAGCAAGCAGAAGGAAGGGAATCATAAAGATACAAGCAGAAATTGATGAAACTGAAAATACAATAGAGAAAATCAATGAAACAAAAAACTGCTCTTCAAAAAAAATCTGTAAAATTGATAAATCTGTAGCAAGAATGACAAAAATTGAAAGAGAGAAGAAAGTGTGCCAGTTCCAGGAATGAACTAGGGGATGTCACTACAAATCCTGCAGCCATTAAAGAGATTTGAGGAAATACTGCTAACAACTTTACCCTCATAAATTTGACAATTTAGAAGAAATGGACCAATTCCTTGAAAACCCCAAATTACCAAGATGAAATGGATGACTGGAATAGTGCTATAACCATTAAAGAAACTGAGGTAATAATTAAAAAGCTCCCCTAAAAATAAATCTCCAGGCTTAAATGGTTTTATTGAAGACCTACAAAGTTTAAAGAATTAACACCAATTCTACACAATCTTTTCTAGAAAACAGAAGAGGAGGCAACCTTTTCCAATGTGATATGTGAAACCAGTATAAACCTATTACCAAGCCAGAGAGTAGAATAAAAGGAAAAAAAAACAGTATCTCTCATGAACCTAGAGTTAAAAATCCTCAAAATATATATATATATATATATATGAGCAAACCAAATCCAACAACGTATAAAAAGGATTATGCACCGTGACCAAGTGGAGCATATTACAGGTTTGCAAGGCTGGCTCAACATTCAAAACATCTTTCAATATAATGCACAATATTAACAGACTAAGGAAGAAAAATCACACTATCATAGCAATTGACACAGAAAAAGCATTTGGTAATAATATTGAACACCCATTCATTATAAAAATGCTCCAAAATAATAGAAATAGATGAGAACTTCCTGAACTTGATAAAGAGTAGATACAAAAATCCTACAGCTAGCATCATGCTTACTGGTGAAAGACTGGATGCGTGTCCCCCAAGATCAGGAACAAGGCAGGACGTCCACTCTCTCCACTCATATTACTGTTACTAGAGGATATAGCCACTGCAATAAGGCAAGAAAAAAAATAAAAGTCATACAAATTCAAAAGAAAAATAAAACTCTCTTTTTCAGAGATGGTACGATTCTCTTTATAGAAAATCACAAGGAATCTATCAAAAACAAAACAAAACAAATTTCCTAGAACTAAGAAGTGAGTTCAGTAAGGCCACAGGATAAAAAAAAAAAAAAATCAGCACACAAAAGTTAACTGTATTTCTATATACTAACAGTAAATATATGGGAACTGAAATGAAAACACAACGTCATTTACAATCTCCAAGGGAAATGAAATATTTAGCTATATACTTACCAAAACGCATACAAGATCTGTGTGCTGAAAATTACTGTAAAGAGCTTGGAAGTTATCATTCCCATTCTCACAATAAGAAAAACAAGTCAAACAAACTGAAAATCAGCAATCATCTTTTTAGATCCATCAGAGAAGTGAGGTCACAGGCAAACTGGTGCCCTCAAAACTGGAGAGACAAGCAGACGCCAGGAACAGAAGCCCATGACTGGAGCCAGCATCTGAGGACCATCTTATACTGTGAGCCATGACTCGCTGGGGCTCAGTGCAGACTGCTTGAGAGTTAAAAACTCCGAGGCGGCCAGGTCTTACAGGAGCCTGGGACCTTTCGTGACTTTCGCCTCCAGGCACCCCACCAGGTTCTCAATGTGAAGACAGGGAAAAACCATCTCCTGCTTCTGGCAGGGGGAGGAGAAAATAACTATTTTGAAGTATGCCCAGAGTAGTCTGTTCTCCTTAACAAAGCCTGCTTCAAGGGAAACTATTTTACCAGACCCCAACTACCTGGGGGAAGGGAAATACCCAGCACAGGTTCACTGAAAGACAGAGACAGAATAAAGGACTGTGGGATGCTTCCTTCTGCTCCCCCACACTCAGCATCCTTCAATAGGGCTCTTCTACAATAACAGAAAATTACAGCTAAAGGCACTGCGAGTCTCACAGACACTATTTAAGGAGTCTCTAGGAAAACCCAAGACAACAGGAGAGACAAAAATAAGAACAGTGGAGGAAATGTAGCCTCTGACACCACAACTACAGCAAATAGCACAGCCACACTCCTAGCCGGATACACACAAAGCTTCACGTGACACACTGGTCAGCCTGAGTCCCTTTGACCCGACACGTCATGGCTGGCTCTCGACAATAAATTACACTGCAGGTTAAGAGGTAAAAACACAGTCTGAAGAGATAAAGCGAGCAACCCCAGGAGAAGGGACACAGGCATCCCCAGTGAGGCATTGATACCGTCTTTACAATAAAATACCTCCAAAGTAAAAATGCTCCAGCCCTGACGTTACACCGCTTGAAACAGGATTCTCATTAAAAAGAGGGTCAAGACACATCTCAGCATGAAATCAGCGGACTCCGTGGGAAGAGCTACCCTGAGTGATGCGGAAGGACAGGTCAATCGAACCGAGCGAATGCGGAGGAGGAAGCCGCAGCTCACCCCGATTACAGGCTCGGAGACCCTGCATTGATAAAACGACACTGAAATGCGAGGAAACCGGCAACTTCTCAACCTGAGAGGCAGAACCCAGCTCCTGTGACAGGGACCACACTGAGGGGATGGGAGCCTGCACGAGTCTGAGCGCCTTCCAGGCACGGTGACCACTTCCTGGCCTGAGCCCTGGGGCTGGACCCTTGGCCTGGCCCGCCCTCGCTGCTCGCTGAGCTCCGTCTCCCCAACACCCTCTCTGGAGCAGAGGCTGGTCAGTCCTGCCCGCCTCTCCACCCTCAGTGCATAGTCCACCCCCTCCAGGAAGTCTCCCCGGATTGCTCCAGGTCCCGCTGTCACCCCGGCTCTGACCTCAGCCCGTCTCCCCTAAACAGCAGGTGGTCTCAGCAGAACGTGAGATTAGCAGTTTACGGAGCACGGCCACTGCTGTTCCGTCCCCATGCCCTCTCCCGTAAAGAGTGACCACGTTGGGCTTTTTGACAGCACTTCAAAGTTTGCAGAGCCCACTTACCCCTTCCATCTCAGGGGATCCTCAGAACCCCGAGGAGCAGGCAGGGGCACGAGCTCTGGAGCCGAAGCCCTGGGTTCAAGTCCCCCCTCCGCCACTTCCCGGCTGACCGGGAGCGAGTTACTCCCCTGTTGGAGCCGCGTCCTCGTCTGTACACTGGGCTGACGCTGACCCCCTCGTAGGGCTGTCATGAAGCATCTAGAACAGGGCCTGGCCTGCAAGGCCCCTCATCGTGCCTGAGACCCTCATCATCCTCCCCGCTCTGCAGATGGGGAAACCAAGGCACGGAGAGGGACGTGGCCTCCTGTGTCCTCACGGCGGGGACGTGGCCGGGCAGGGCTCAGCCCGGTGCTGTGACTCGTCTCCAGGCACAGCTGCTGCTTCGGCTCCCGGCCTCGTCAGTGTGGACTCAAGGTGGGGGGTCAGGAGCCCCTCGCTCCTGTCAGAGCCGGCACAGGGCCTCGCCTGTAGCTTCTGCCCAGGCAACACCAGCCACCCACGAGGAGGGGGCCAGTGAAGGCGTCCAGGATGACTGACCACAGGCCCCACACCGTGCTGAGCAGTGACTGGCATTGTCCCTTTGAATCACGCCCACCGCTCTATTCCCACTTCACAGAGGGGCCACCTGAGGCTCAGAGAGGCCAAGGCACGTGTCCAGGATCACACAGACAACAGCTGTCCGGGTCAGCTCCTTAACTGGGACCCATCACATCCTGCCCACATCCCCCGCACTACTTGCCAGGGGCTGTGCTGCTCGCTTTACTCCGCCTCTCCTCCCGCAGCCTCCTCGGAGGAAAGTCTTGTCTCCCATTTCACAGGTGAGGAAACTGAGGCCCACGGTGCGTGTGGAACTGGCCCAAGGTCCCACAGCAGCAGGTGGAAGAATCCCACAGAATTCCAACCCAGGGCTGTCTGTTCCCCAGCCCCGCGAAGGCGGTGTCCTCCTCCCTTCCCTGTCCTGAGGCTGCAGGGGGACCCACGGGCCACAGCCGAGGGGAGGGGGCTGCAGGGACGGGGCCGAGCTGGGGCCTGTCGGGAGGGCAGGCGGGGCAGCCAGCCCGGGTCTCTGGAGACATCTGAAGTCTGAAGTTGCGGGAACTCTGCTGACCTCAATCCTTTGCAAAGCCAGACACTCCTCCAGGGCCGGGAGGGAGGAGGAGCCCGGGGTCTCACATCCTCTCCCCTGGTGTCTGCAGAGCTGGGCGTGGGAAGTAGACGTTTACATCTTCAAGGGCCCCCGGAGGAACCCCACACAGATGGGTTTCTCTTAACCTCATTAGCAGATCCGCGCAAGGCTGCGAATCTTTTCAGGAGCTTCTGCTCCATCCTCCCTCCCCCTGGAAATCGATTGGAAACCCAGTTGCTAAATCCGCCTAAATCCAGCAGCTCATGGATCAGAGGCCTCTTCCGGGCTCGTGCTGGGCTGCCCGAGGCTCCGTCTCCCCAGACCCGGGTTCTGTCTGGGTCCAGGAGCAGCGGGACCCACGGGGGCCAGGCCCAGAGAGGGATGGCAGGGGGAAAATCCAAACCAGGTGAGTAGTTGCCATCCCAGCCTGCCAAGGAAAATTCCAGGTGAGGCTGCGGGAGGGAGAGAAGCTGCGCTGGTCCCAGGCGGGTCTCTTTGCTCAGAAACAAGCACTGGTCAAGCGCCTGCTCCAGAGAACACCCAGCCCTGAAATTGCCAGGGAATTTGCCTCCAAGTCCCATCGCCTCACGAAGCCGGAAGGCCCAAGGCAGCCCCTCCTCCAGGTGGTGAGGCTGGAAGTGGAGCTCATCTCCAGCTGCCGTCCCTGTGGCGTCTGGAGAGCTGTGAGTCCCGTGGGCGGTGGGGGCTGAGGATGAGGGGCTCCCTGTACCGGGACGTGTGCACGCCCTGCCTGGGGTCACCCAGGAAGTGAGGGGCAGAGCTGGACTGAGCCCCAGTCCCTCGGGCTCCTGAGTCAATGCTCTGAGGGTCAGGCGGCAGTCTGCGGATTCCAGAGGAGACTGGGGTGAGCTTCAGACTGGAAGGGCCAGGCCTGAGATCCCCAGTGTCCTGAGACACTCTTTGGCACCCCTACATTATGGTGGCTGGGGGGCATGTCTCGAAGCTTCCACTCTTCACGGTGGAAAGCTGGCACCAATAAATGACTCCCGGTAATGGAGATGTCTGCTTGGGGACTTGGGGAGGCCGTAAACAGAAGCCAGAGTAATTAACCATGACCTGGAAACATGCCCAGCCTTTCAATGCCACAGCCCCTGCAGCGGCCTCCCCGTGCAGGGAGGTGGTAGCACTGAGCGGCATCTGTCTGCTGAGATGAGCAGTTGAGAATCAGAGAACCAAGGAGCTAGGGAGGGGTGGGGAGACACTTGGGAGACAACTGAGTGCAATCCTCTCATTAGACAGATTGGGAAACCAAGGCCCCGAGAGGGAGACACACTTGCCCCAGCACACACAGCAGGCTGGGATGGATTCCAGCTATCCTGGGAGGCAGGTGAGGGATGTTCCCAGGGCACGTGACTAAGTACAGGGTCAGGGTTACAGGGTTAACTGAGGGGGGGGATCTGGCAGGTGATGGAGGAAACTGAGGCTCAGAGAAGGGGGATCACTTGTCCAAGGTCATGCGTGGTGCATTGTACCCATGTGTGTTATTTATCCGTTTATTACCTCTCAGCTCCGAATCCTTCACTACCTGCTTGCGACACTGGAACATGCCTCCCTTACCAGCTGGCATGATGCTAAATTTTGTCACTAATTGGCGCTGGGGGGGGACCCAGGAGGGAAAAAGGGGCTTTTCTTCCTGGCTCTGGTATGCTCTTCTCTGATTTCCTGAGGGTGCCAAGGCCAGCACTGCAGGACTCCCAGTGGTGTTCATCACCCCTGTGAGCAGCTGCCAACAAGTCCCTGGGTGTGGCACCTCCCATGGATGGCTTTACCTGCACCCCAGCAAGCTCCACCAGCAGCCGTTCCAGCGAACTCCTCCACTGCCCAGTGGGCCGCCACACCCGCTCTGACCAGGCCTGGACTCTGGTGGCGGTGGCAATCAGAGGGAAGGCTCTTTCAGATCTGCTCCTTCCTTGCACGGAAACCCAACTGTAGTGGCTGCCCTTTCCACCTGCTGCTCCTGCCTTCTGTCGCCCTCTGCCTCCGCCTCGGTAGGCAACCCTTAGAGTTAATAATTCTGTGTATTAAACTTTCCTGTCCAAATCAGTGTGGTTTCTGTCTCCTGTTTGGACCCTGGCTGATGTAAATTGGTCCTAGGGGTGATCCTAACTCATAGACCCACAAAGGTGAGATGCTTGAGACCGGTTTGGTCATGCCCTTGGTTTTGAACACAGTGCTGAGCTCCTTGCCAATGGGAAACAGATGCTAGCAATCGATGGCATACAGTGATGTCATGATTAATCAAGCTACCACGTGTGGTTGATTGTGATGGCATTGCCAACCAAAGCAAGTGCCGTGGGAGCCCAAGTGTCTGCAGCCCTTGGCTGTTAGGACAATGATGGTGACCACAGGGATGGTGGCGGGTCCCCTGAGTGTGTTGGAACATGTGGAATAAAAATTATAATCTCAGTCCTTTAACTCTCAGCTATGACAGCCCTAAACAAATCTTTTCCTTCTCGCAGTCACAATGCTGACGGTGCCCCAGAATCCAATACAAAATTAGTTATGCAGGTTGCTGTCTTCCAACATCCATTACAGTCTTGCCAAGCTTGTCATGTGAAAGTTAGGTCCCTGGGAAATTACTTCTCATGGAAAAGACTAAAATCCTGAAACTTGGAATGGGAGCATCTGATTGGACCTAGATGGACTCAAAGTCTTGAGCTCCCAAGTCACACTGAGCAATGCTTGACAGTGAAAGTGGCTTTCCCTCCAGTGCTTGAGGACCCTAGCTGTCCTTGCTTGAAAACCATTTGGTAAACTTACCTGGGGCAGATGCTTTTCAATGGTTGCTCCCTCACCCTAAGATCCATGACAATCACCCTCTGTCGATACTAGACCCATAACTGGGATCAAATCTCATCATGCCCCAAAGGGACAGGTACAAACTATGACCCAGGAGGAAGCAGCTTACACAATAAAAGCAAGACTTTTTGGTAACATCTATTGGAGCAAAACTGGAGCATATGTAGTAAGAGTAGATTCCACGGGTGCTGGACCAAAGAGGAAACATAACACAGGATGGTCCCTAATTCATTGCTATGGGTGCGCTTCCTAGAGATTCTGGGTGTAATTTTCAGCGCATGCAAGTGGAGCGGCCCGCACAGCTTCCCTGGGTGGTGACTGAAAGTCTACTTTTGTGACGTCAGAGCTTTGATGTGGAAGGATGCCAGGGATGACATGGAGGAGGGAATCCAAAGGCTTACAAGGAGAGGACTATTGCACATGCTTTATCCTGTGCCGAAGTTGTGTGAGAACACCCAGAATAAACTAAGGCGTTGAGAAATTGATTAGTGAAGGGCGTGCGTATCCCTTCCCTGCATCCTTGGAAAGCTCTGTGCTTGCTCTCCTTTGCAGGCCAGGTGTGACCTTGGGGGAGAGTGGCCATTGAGAGGGGCTCACGAATTTCAATGAGGGTGATGAGATCCTTGAGGAACAGAGGCCAAAATTAAGTGCGAGCATCTACTGAAAAGGATAGCAGGGAGGTGCAGGTGATCAGAATGTCTTGTCCTGCAGGGATCCTTGGTGGAGGCTAGGTGATCATGGTACCCCCAGAAAAGAAAGAGATGAGCAGTCTCCTAGAGTATTCCCTGTTCTAACTGAAAAACAGAAAAACAAACCTAAAAAACAGAAAAGCAAAATCCAAGGGCTGATAGCCATAAACCTAACTTGAGTCACCACAGAGGAAGGTCATGGCCTCTTGCTATGTTTTAAGGCCTAAGTGTAGTCACAAACACAGGTGTCCTTCAGGAAGGGGGGCTTGGCCCCTTTGAGAAGGGGTCTGTACCATCGCTGCAAGCACACACCATCAGTCTTTCCCCAGCCTCCTCCAGGCGGCCTGCAGCCATTTGCTAGAGTAAATGTGCATTGCGAAAGGGTATTCATCTGGGGACTTCTAGACACTGAATCTGAATTGATACCAAATCATGGGGACTCCAAATGCCACCATGGTCTACCAAAGTAGGAGCTGTCAGAGGTCGGGGAGTAGACGGAGCTCAAGGCCAGTTCAGGGTGAGCGCAGCTGGTCCCTCAGTGTGGTTTTGTGCTGTCCCTGTACCCTGACCTCACCGTTGTAAGCAGTCCATTTGTTAAACTCTCCTCAGAAGCTGCTGGAGCCGTAAGCCAGTGGGAACACTTCATGGAGATTTTGAGGAATTGCTGGAGGCTGAGTGAGGACTAGCTGGAGAGTGAGAAATTCACGGAGGCCACAGGCTGAGGAGCTGACACATCTATTATAAAGGCAAAAACCCAAAAACTGATCACCCCAAATGCTGGCAAGGATGCAGAGCAAAAGGAACTGTCACTCGTCGCTGGTGGGAATGCAAAATGGCGCGGCCACATTGGAAGATAGTTTGGTGGTTTCTCACACAGCTAAATGCAGTCTCACCGTGTGATCCAGCAGTCACACTCCAAGCGTTTACCCAAATGATCTGAAATTTGTCCACACAAAACTCTGCACAGGAATATTTATATCGTCTTTATTCACAATCACCAGAAACTGGAACCAACCAAGCTGTCCTTAAATAGGTGAATGAGTAAATTAAATGTGGTACATCCATACAATGAAATCTTACTCAGTGATAAAAAGAAATGAGCTATCAAGCCATAAAAAGATACAGATGAAACTTGGATGCATATTGCAAAATGAAAGAAGCCAATCTGAAAAGGCTGTATAATATGATTCCAATTATACGACATTCTGGAAAAGAGAAAACTATTAAAATAGTAAAAAGATCATCTAGTGGCTGCCACAGGATGAGCAGATAAAGGACAGGGCGACTTTGTAGGATGCTGAAACTATTCTGTATGATATTGTCATGGCGGATACATGACATGATGCGTTTGTCAAAACCCATAGAACTTTCAAGCACAAAGAGTAAATCTTAGTTTACGCAAAATTCATAAAAATCATTTAGGTGGTGAGAGGATCCCAGGATGGAAAGCAGACTAAGACAAGAGAATCTAACTGTATTACAAATGTATGAAACAACCTTAGTGAAGGGAGTGGAGGGGGAAAGTGCTGACTGGGGTAGCTTTGGAAATGAGTGGAGTCTATAAGACTAAAGACAAAAGGAACTGCACATAAGAGCTGTGCTCTAGTTGATAAAGCTGTTTCCCATGGGGGTACAGATTAACACTTCTGATTCTGCGATGCGTGTATGCGCTGGAAGTGAACAATTAAGTAAATGGATGGCACCCGTGCGCGCCAGAGTCCTCACTGTTGGAGTGGGGTTTTATTTACAAGGAAGGGGAGGAGGCAAGAGTGATCCCTGAGGTCACGGATTAGAGTCGGAGACATTGGCATGAACTCAGTTTAGCTTAATAGAAATGCTGACAGCTCTATATAGAAATATTTATGGACGTGTGTATATAAACCAGTTAGTACACATGCATGTATCTCCTTGCTCTGTTAGTTGACAGGGCCTAAGAGAAATGACATGCCAGTAGCAATAATCGCAACTGGTGGCCAGATCTTGGTTTCTCGTATCATTCTCCAATCAAAGAAACTAGCGTTCTTTAAAGAAATGGCTGATTTTAAGATTAGGGTGGGAAATACACAAAATGATCCTGGAGCATATTGCAGTGCCATAAAATAAGGAAATAACCCCAAAACTATAACAATAATCACAAAATAACACAGTAATGGAGGTATGACAAAGGGGCATGGGAGGTGACTGAAAGAGCTCCCAATGGTCTAAGCTGGAAGAATTTGAGCAACGAAATAAATAAAGCAGTATTAGGATATAACCCAAAGAATACAATAATCATCTATAAGTACAGACAGATATAAATAAATGATTGAATAAACTAACAAACGGGGGAGAAGAGACAAATCTCCCATGAAGAAGAATTTGAAATGATATTCTCCCCTATTGCAGGGAGAGCATAACTCTCGCTCAGGTGCGGGCTGCACACAATGACTTCCTTGCAGAGAGAGCAGTAAGGAAATTGGGGTGGGAGGGAGAGTAACTTTACAGTGGGGAGGGCTGGCAAACGCCCCCTCAGCCAGGAGATTGAGGTCAACATCAACAGTGAGAAATCACGTTGATAATAAACACCCTGATAAGGCATGATGGGAATGAAACTTTACCTCTGGGGTCTTCTTTCCAAAAATCAATACCCCTGATCTAATCAGGAGGAAAACACGAGGCAGCTTCCAGTAGAGGGGCACCCAACAATACCCTTGACCAGTATTTCTCAAAACAGGCCAGGTCATCGAAAACAAGGGAAGTCCGAGGAGCCATCACAGCCAAGACACGTCGTGGCTTCTTGGACATAGTTATTATTGGTCTGTGTGTACAATAAGTACCCTGGTGTGATTTTGTTTCTGTCTTTGTCGTTCGACTTGGCATTATGGTATTAAGCAATCGCCATGTTGTTATGAGAGTAATCGCTGTTTTTATTCACAATGGAACATTCTGCCAAGTCGATGATGTTGAGTGTAGTGAACTGAATCCCTCCTGTTGGGGTTGATTGTCTTGTTCTCACATTTCTACTATTATAACCAACCCTACAGCCTAAAGCTTCTGGGTAAATGGGAGTCCCCAGACCTCATTTATTTCTCATTAATACAGAATACGTTACTAATTCATTGAACAGGCAGAATCTGATGGCACACGAACAGGAATGGCATCAATCCTCTAGCTCTGCCTTCACACAAGCTCCGTCGGAGCCCCTGCTCGCTCTACAGGACATCACAGGCAGTCACTCTAGCCTTTCACTCACCTTCAGCAGTAACGGTATCTTGTGGCGTTAAGGCCTGCCCACTAGTCAGCACCAAAAGGTCCAGTGGGGTGCCTTCTCCCCAGCTCAGGTCTCACCAGGGTTCAGGGAGCCCAGCTGAGAAGGGGTGGGGAGGCGGGCATGGGCTGCTCACGCCCTCTTCACTCCCCTCCAAGATCCTGGTAGAGGAAGAGAAGCCTTTAAGGAAAAGGAAGTCGTTTTCTAGTTGGCTGGTGCTGTTTGTGGCCTCCCCAGCTGTGGAGATCTTGGCCACAGTGGACAGCCACATGCCAGCGCTTTCCTGTGGCTCAAGAGGTTGTGTTTATTGGAACTACACAGCTTCCTGGCAAAGGACGTGCTCTCTCTGGCTGACCTTTTGTGCCCCATCCCAACCCCAAAGATCCTCTTTGTACAGTTCGCCCCACTTCCAGGATCCCCTCCTTCCAAGAAGAGTTCCCAATGAGGTTGCTCCAGGCTCAGTGAAGGTCTGTGACCTCCACGTATGTCTTAGGCCATTCAGGCTGCTTTCACAAAAGGATCATAGACTGAGAGGCTTATAAATAACAGAGTTTACTTCTCCTAGTTCTCGAGGTCAGGAAGTTCGGGATCAACGTGCCGACAGATTTAGCGTCTGGTGAGAACCAGCTTCCTGTTTTGTAGATGGCCGTCTTCTCACTGTGTCCGTCCTCATGGGGCAAAAGGGCCGAGGGAGCTCTCTGGGGTCTCTTATAAGGACACTAATCCAACTCATGAGGGCTCCACTTCATGACCTAATCACCTCCCATGGGCACCACCTCCAAACACCGTGACATCGGGGATTAAATTTCAACATATGATTTTGGGCGGGAGGGCGCAAGCATTCAGTCTATAGCAACGAGATCCACAGAAAATTCTCCTCCCCTCTGCTCGCCACCAAGGTGCATCAGCTGCCTTCTGCCCTCTCATCCACCGCCGCCTGGGTGGACAGCCATGGACAACCTCCAACCAGCCTCTGACCTCCTGAATTCTCCAGGTACGTTCACCTAGGTGACTGCATGTCCCAGCGCTTCACGAGGAAACTAAGGCACAGACGGGTTAAATCCCACACGTAACAGAGAGGATCAGTAGAGCCCAAAATTTGCCCCCTTAAAAGAATTAAGAAACAAGAAGACTCTGACAAAATTGAACAAAGAGAAAGAGAGAGCAAGAGAGCACAAATAAGCCACATAAGCAAGGGAAAAGGGAAATCGCTACGGAAACCGTAGAGATATAACACATGGAAAATTGTAGGAATTCCTTTGTGCCTATAACTGAAATTTCAGATTAGTTGAATATATCCTTAGGAAAATATAACTACCAAAACTGACAGAAAAATAGGTTTTAAAATTCTCTGTAATTTTGTAACCATTAAGGAAATTAAAGTGGTGGTAGAAATATTCCCGAAAATAACATACTTTAGCCACGTGGTGTTATAAGTGAGTTCTCTCAAACACTTACGAGAGAGGTTATTCCAATCTTACACTAACCCTTCCATTTTGAGGCTAATAAAACCTTGAATCCAAAATCAGACCAAAACTGGAAAACTGCAGAGCACGCTCACTCGAAAATGTAAATGCAAAAAGTCTTTTTAAACTTTAGCAAGAAAATTCCAGCAACGAATAAATTAGACAATATATTATGACCAAATTTGGTTTTTACTAGGAATATGACGTTGGTTCAGTATCAGTATATGAATTAACGTAATTCATCACATTTAGAGATCTTTTAAAAGCACGTGATCATCTGAGCAGATGCAGAAAAAACGTTGGATAAAAGTCAGCGTCCGTTCACGATAACCAACGCATGGCAAAGTAGCAATGAAAGGAACAAAAGAGATTCTATGAAAAAAGCCTACAGCAAACATCATATTTCGTGGTGAAATGTTGAAAGCATTCCCTTTAAGATCAGGGACAAGACAAGGATGGCGGCCAACATCATTACCATTCAACATGGGAGGTCTTTTCCAGAGCAATTAATAACAAATAGAAATGAAAACTATACAGAGCGGAAAGGAGAGGAAAAACTGTCATCATCTGCATGTGCTGTGCTTGCCTCTTTGAAACACTCGAAAGAGCCCACAAACAATAAGAGAGTTTCGCATGTTTTATGGATTCAAAATAAATATACGGAGATAAAGATGCCATTTAAATAGAAAACAATTTTACAGTTTCTAAGATGAATAACAAATCTAACGAGAGTTGTGAAGTTCTTTATGTAGAAAATCAGTATTTGGATCTTCCTGACAGGAGTTTGGGACACTGTGGCATTTCGTTAAATGTGTGTTTCTGCTCCCCCCCGGCCCTACACCCGAGATGTTTGCATTTTCATCCTAAGGAAACACTATCAGATTTGTCGGAACAATTTGTGCACATTGAGTCTTACTGACCCAGGGTTACTTTAAAGATTAATATTTGCATAATGCATTTGCCAAATCCTGTCGCACTCATTATCTTTTTCCCGAGAGAAGTGAGTGACGATGTTCTCACTTCCACTGCAGGAAAGGGAGCTGCAGGACCTAATAAGTTTGGTAGCAGGTTTGGGTCCCAGGTCTGTCTCGTCTCCATAACTGTGATGTTCTGCTCTGCCCTGTGCCTGTTGACCCAGCTCTCTGGTTGACTATAGGGGTAATTATGGAGCCCTGTGCCAGGAGCAAGGGGGCACAGTGATGTGCACAGCAGACACGAAGCTGCCTTCCCGGAGCTCCAGTCTCCTGGAGGACCCAGAGCATCAGACAGCTGGATGGCGCTGTGCTACAGTATGATGCGGAGTGCAGAGGAGGGGAACAAGGGGCTTCCCGGAGGAAGGGGTGCTTCCTTCTGAGCCTAGAAGATGAGTCATCCTGGCGAAGAAATCAGGAGAGTGGGGGTGAAGTAGAAAAGAGGAAGAGAAGTGTCCAGGCCGAGGAGACAGCACGTGTCAAGGCTTGGAGGAGAGAGAGCAAACTGCCACGGAACAGATAGAAGCTTGTTCCAGCCAGAGTACAAGGTGTGCGGGTGTGAGGAGTGAGAAAGGAGGTGCTCAGGAGCCAGCCCTTCCAGGACCCCGCACACCGACAGCAGACTGAAGGGTATGACCTCGACCTAAGAGCAAGGGGCAGCTTCTGAAGGGTAAGGAAGGCCCTGGCAAAGCCAGACTGCGCTTTACAAGACAGGGTGGGAAGACTGGCGAGTGTGCCCTGGGGGAGACCCTGAAGTGGCAAACTGGGTCAGCTCAGTGGAGACCCTTGTACAAACCCGGAGGACCTGCTTTCTGCCCATCCAAAGCCCCCAGGACCTCTTGAGCCCACCCCCAGTATTAGTCAGGACTCTGGGCTGCAGTGACAGACCCCAGTCCAGCCGCTGAGGCCTTTTGAGGGGAGAGGACTGGCCCCAGGGCTGGAGAAGGGGCTCGGGAGCTCCTGGGACAGAAGGAAGAGCCGCCAAAATCAGTCTCCGTGCGCCAGGACTCTCCTTTCGACCATCATTCATCTGTGCTTGTCTTGGCCTCTTTCTACAAAGCGGCCTCAGTTTCTCCCACTGTCCCCAGGGCACGCCCCATGAGGACAGGAAGGTAGCCACAAGCAGCTGTTTCCAACCCCATGACCCCAAAGGCAATAGAGAGCTCCTCGCAATAGCTCCAGGAGAAAACTCCAGGGAAGGAGCCGGTTTATGGGCGGAGGGCGTTCTGTCCAATGCTACACTGCGGGAGATCTCATCTCTTTTATCAAAACAAACCTGCACCCCAGCAGCGGGCGATGTCCCAGGACTTGCCCAGGAAGGCGGCCCCAGCTGGAGGACTAGAAGATGAAGGGCAGATCACCGCCGCCTCGTTTCAGGCTGCCTGCAGCTCGCAGCCCGCTGGGGCCCACAACCCAGACCTGCTCAGCCCCCCGGGCCTCAGACCAGACCTGGCCTGGCCAACCCTCCAACCCAGCAAGTCCACGTCCAGGTATGGAAACTAGAGAAATACTCCCACGTGCACATGGGGAGGCACACACAGGGATGTTTGTTACAGTATAAGGATGTTTATAGAGAGAACAAAAGGGAAACAACCTAAAGATACATTAGTAGGGAAAAGGGGAATGGTGGAAAAAAAGAGAAAGCAAAAAGGGGGGGAGAAAGGGAGAGAGAGAGAGGAGGAAAGACAGATGGGAGGGGAAGGAAGAGGGGAAGGAGGGAGCGAGGGAGGGAGTAACATCCAAGCATTGGAGACAAATCACTTCATTAAAAAGAACGAGGGCCCTCTATGTGTACCGACATAGAAAGATGTCTACGATATCGTTCAATGATTAAAAAGCTAGACGCACTAATATATATAATATGATGCCTTTTGTCTGTTTAAAATTAAGACGTCTATATGTGTGTGTATAAACGCACAGATAAAGGTCAGAGGGGGTTACACCCCACACTGACGTCAGTGGGTCCTGATGGGGGGTCCAGTGAGATTTGGCTGGGAGGGGGCCCAGAGGTACTTTCTCTCTACATGACCCGCTTGAGTATATAACAATAAGAGTGCCTGCGTGTAGCCCTGGGAGAATTAGAAATAACTGTAAATGAACGAGAGAAAATAAAATGGCAGGCAATAGCAAAAAACGACCACCACAAAAAGCCATCCAAATACGAAAATCCCGATACATCTGGTGGGAACTGACTCAAAGGAATGATGGTGCCTGTCACAACAGAACATCAGGCAGCCAGGGAAAGGCAGAGCGGATTCACATGGGGAGACATTCTCAAAGGAAAAGCAAATTACAATTAGTGTGCACCCATATTCCTATTTTGAAAAGAAAGAATATTTAGAGTGTGCATAGAAAAACATAAGCTGTAGTGGAAGGAGCGAGCTTTGGAGTCTCCAGGACGGGGTTGCAGCGGCTCTGGGAGTTATCAGTGGGGTGCTGTGGGGCTCGCTCCACTGCTCTGGGCCTCAGTTTACTGGTCCTTTATTAAAACAAGAATAACAACTGTGTCTACTTCGTGGGGTTGATGTGAGGATTAATTGAGCTAATGTGCCCAAAAGGCTTATCACAGAGGACACAGGACAGCATGCTCAGTATTATTATTATTTTCCTGTGTTTCGTCTGGGAAGCAGGTTTGGGACTAAGGGGGAGAGGGGTGGGCACAGAGCACTGTTAATCTTTATACATTCCTACCGTGTGTGACTATCTCACAGTGACATTGTGTTACTCTCTGCTATGGACTGAATTACATCCCACCCCAAATTCACCTTGAAGTCCTAACCCCAATGTGATGGTATTAGGAGGGGCCTTTGGGAGGTGGTTCAGAGGAGGTCATGAGGGTGGGGCCCTCGTGATGGTGTTAGTGAGCGCCCTTACAAAAAGAGACACCAGAGAGCTTGCTCTCTCTTTCCACCCCATGAGGACACCATGAGCAGGCGGCCGTCTCCAAGCGGGGAGGCGAGCTCTCACCAGCACCCGAGCATGCTGGCACCCTGGTCTCGGACCTCCCAGCCTCCGGGACTGCAAGAAATCGATTTCTCTTGTTTAAGTTACCCAGTTGGGGCTATTTGTGATGGCGGCCCCAGCGGACTAAAATATTCTCAAAATTTAAAAAAATACTAATAAAGATTTAAAAGGGGAAAAGTAGCCTTAGTCCGGCAGCTGCCTGCAGTGTGTATGTTCTGCTGTGCTCTATAGCTCGGCACTGCGCTGTCAAAGGCTGCTGGACCAGCTTGTGGGTAAACACGGCCGAGGCTCTCATCCGGAGAAAATCGCATCCAGTGCCACTGCAGTGATTATGGAGGAGGGCTGGGAACCGAGCCAGGCCCTCAGAGCACAGCAGGACAGGCAAAGACAGGCCCTCCCCACGGCGGGCTTGGGAGCCAGAGGACCAGCAGAGGGGGTGACAAGTGCTGTCTTGTCACCCGCCTGCGTCCTGTGATTTAATATAGTTTCGACATTTCTCCAGCTGAGCGGCGGTCGGGGCTCCAGCTTCATGACATCAGGCAGATAAAAGCCGCAGCAAAGGTGATGAGACCTTGGCTCCTTGTCATTCTGCCGGAGAGAAGCTGGCACGAGAAGCCGCTGAAGTCAATGTGGAGATGGATCCGGCTGAAGGAAAAAGGGAGATGGAGGTTCCGTGAAATTGCTCCTCTCTGAGAGTCACGTGGTGCTGCCGCCGTCTCTCTGGCAGAAGGGGCGTCAGGGAGGCCCCATGCAGCTGCGCAGAGGAGACCCCCAGCCACTGGCAGTGGACTCTGAGCACCTACTGTGCGCCAGGGCAGCACAGGCCCCCGGGATGCAGCAGCGACAGGACAGGCGAGGCGTCCGCCCCACAGACACTATCATCATCATGACTGTCCTGCGTGCTCTCTGTGTGCCGGCTCTGTGCTCAGTGCCCTCACTCCTTCATCCCTCACAGCCACTCTATGAAGCAGAATTATCCCTATTTTACAGAAAATAAAACGGAGTCTCAAAAAGGACAAGTCACCCACGGCGACATAACCTGTGGGAAGGCAGAGTTAGGACGGGAGCTGGGTCTGTCTGTGCCAAGTGCACACCTTGACCTACTGTACAGCATGGCTTCCCTGGCACCCAGTGGAATACTCTAGAAGTGACCCCTGTGCTCAAGGTCTCACCCAAGTCGAGGACAGGCCACAAGTGCTATCCCCTGCACACACCCGGACAGGGGCTGGAGCAGATGTAAGGAGGGGTCTGGAGCGGGGGGGCCGGCTTTGAGCCGCCAGCACCCACGCTCAGCCCTCCCACACCCCACGCCCACTCCCTGCAACCGCCCAGAACATTGACCTTATCACCCACACTCTCTGGTTTTAACTGTTTATGCATCTATTGTCCTGATGCACCGTGGGCTCCTCAAGGAAGCACCCAGTGCAGGGCCTGCGCACAGTGGGGCAGACGGCATGTGCTTCTGAGCACACAGCTGGAGTGAGACAGCGCCCCGGCTGTGCCCTTTTCCAGCCGCTCGGCCGGGCACTCACTCGGGCCTCTGAGAGTCTCCTTCCTCCTCTGGGAGGCACGAGAGCACCTTCACCTCCTGGAAGGCTGCGCTTGGAGCTCGAATAAGAAAACAGGTGCAAAGCGCTCAGCACAGAACCCGGAACGTCCTCATGCGCGAGGATAGACATTGTTACTAACGATGATGATGCTTACAGCAGCTGCTTGCATAAAATCTAAAGCCGGGGGTTGGTACTTCCTTCTCTTTTGAGACATCTGCTGCTTGTGAGCATTCATTCATTCATTCATTCACTCATTCCACACCCATGAATTGGGCATCTTCAGGGATCAGAACCCCCACCCCCAGTGGGAAGAGCTGGGCCAAGAGGCGGACAGGCCGGGCATTGATTCTGGCTCTGCCGTGATGCTCGACCGCTCTAAGTGTCCCCCTCTCGCCTGCAGTGAGGAGGGAGGGTGGGGCGCTGCGGGTGATGGGGGGAAGTGCCGGGCACCCAGTCGATGCAAACTGTGGCGACAGTTGTGGCACAATGGTTCTCCTTTTTAATAAGAAATTATAGACGTGGCCTTGTGTCCATCTCCCTAAGGCCCATTCCTAGAGCGCTCCTCGCCCCATCCACCCCTGCAGGTGAGGGGGAGGTGTGGGGCCAGGGTCTGCAGGCCACCAGAGACAAATGGTCGGTTAGCCGGTCCCACAGCCCTTGTCACTAGGAGGGGGCCAGGGCGGGGAAGCCCAACCCCGCCTGAGCAACCTCAGCTCTGTCCTCCCCAGGAGGCCAGCTCAGCCCCTTGCGTTCGCCTCCAGGCCTGTCAGCACCTGCCCCCACGTGTCACCATGGACACGGGAAAGTGAAGGCGGGTAGGGGACCCGCCACTGCCCGCCTGGGGCTGAGCATGGCCTTTGCGTCCAGCTGTGTGGTCGCGATGGAAAGGGAACTGCAGCGCCCCAGCTCTGGGAGGGGGACGGGGAGAAGAGCAGAGAGGAGGTGGGCGAGGGGTGGGGTCGAGGGGGCAGAGGGAGATGGTCTTCCGCACGCAGAGGGAGAATGAGCCCTTCAATTCAGGGCAGGTTTTCTTCTGACCTCTCTAACAGCTCATCAATGAGATCGATTTCTTGTTACATCACTCTTACTACCATTAAATCCTAAGTAACTGAGTCTGTCTTTTCCCAGGGTTCCACTTCGGCCCCACATGGCGTGCTCCCCCGACTCCCGGTTTCAGGCCCTGGCTCACCTGGGCAGCTGTGCAGGCTCGTCCGGGTGGGAGGGGCTGCCCGAGACAGGCAGCGATGGCCAGACCGAGGTCACCGGGCTTTGGCTTATGACACCCCAGAACCGAGCCCTCAGCCCTGAGAGGGAAAGAGGGTGACAGCTCACGGTTTGGGTCCTCGGGGGAAATCCCTCCACAGCCGCAGGCCTCGGTGTCCTCGTGGGTGAAGTGGGGACGGTCAACTCCAAGGGGCGCGTGGGAGGGGAAGTGGTGTGAGGATGTGGGGAGAAATACGGAGCCCCGGGTTCTGAGCCATCACTCAGGATGTTGGGCTCCCCTGGCCCGTGCCTGCAGATCAACCAGACAGACGTGGCCACCCAGAGGAGGGTCGTGCAAATGATGTAAAACCAACCCAACTGACTTGAAACAGGAATTTATTGGCTTCGGTCAGTGAAAAATCCATGCGGCGTTCCAGTTTCTGAGCTGGCTTCAGCAGGGGTCCCCAGGATCTTCCCAGGACCTGGTTTCTCTGCCCCGCATCTCTCATTCCTGGCTTCTCCGGACTGGCTGCATCCTCAGATGACCCCTCTGCTGACGGAGACAAGCTGGCTGCCGCCCAAGGCACCTGCCTGAGGTCAGGGTCTTTATAGGAGCCCAGCTCCAGGCGCACACAGTTGGGTCATGTACCCCTGGGAACCAATCACTGCGGTCACGGCGAGTGGGGATGTCCTGACTGGCTTGGGCTCAGGTCTCCCCATTCAGATCTTGAGGACTGATATTTGGGAGAGGGAGGTCCCCAGATGGCCCAGGCTGGGTGTGAAAGAGCAGGAGTCAGGCAGCGGTGGAAGAGGCCCAGGCAATTAGGGGGAGGGGCAGGACCAGAGAACTCTTAGCCTGGCATTCAAGGCCCCTGTCCACCTGGCCCAGCTCACCCTAGATGTGCTTGTGCCCCTGCACGATGCAGGGCATCCTGGACACTCCATGCTGTTTCTTGCCTCTGCTGTTTGGCATTTACTGCTCATTCTGTTCTTCTCAAGATGCCCTTCTCTATATTTCATCCATTTAGCAAGCTCCTATTCATCCATCAAAACCCAGATTAGAGGCCTCCTCCCCGCCGTCTCCCAATCCCTGCAGAATAAATCATCTTTTTTTCTCTGCTGCTTCTAAACTATCTAACTTCCTCCGTATAAGTCCTTATCCACTAACTTGTGATTATTTGTTGTCCTCTCATCCACACAGCTGGATTTGAACGTCGGTAGGAGATCGGCAATCAACTAACCAGGGCTTGAACCACAACGGCTCTCTGAGCACGGCCACTCCCCTCCCTGAGAGCAGCTGAGACTGTGTCCCCCACACTCCCCTGGCTCTCATAGCCTGTGTCCCCAAGAGAGGCAGTATTCTCCAGGAGCGGGCCGAGCACCCTGACTTCTTTAGGGTCCTGGTCAGCAGGGGCTGGCCCAGGGACCGGGAGTCGCAGTGCATCATGGAGCTAGGAAGGGGAATTTTCTCTGCTTCCATGTGGAACCCAGCCCCACCTGATAACTAGACCCCACTCAGGGCACGAGGACCCAGCCCCCTGGGCACAGACGCTGGCATCACCATCCCCACTGGGTCACGGCTGACAGGGCCGCCTCCAGGCAGCTGTGATGATTCCCAAGGAGACATCAGTGATGGTAGGAGGGGGCACAGGGCAGCCTCCACCTGGGGATTGTAGCTTTTGGCGGGTTGGTTTTGAACCCACGAGACCCCCAAGGAACCCCAGTTTGAGGGAGGGGATAGCAAAGGACTCTAGTGCCCTCAGCTGCAGGAGGGACTCAGAGCTGGCGAGACCCCAATTTACCTGTTAGATGCCCCCTTTTTGCATCCACAGCTGGTGAGACCCAGGGACATCAGAGACCATGGTCACCCCACCTGGGGTGCCCATTCTCCCCAACATCCTCACACCTGTCCCCCATTTAGCTTAACACAGAGTCAGGCAGAAACGGTGGACCATGTTGATTGAAAGGCCCCAGCCCTCTCAGAGTGGACATGATAGCGGCCGGGTCCCAGGCAGCGTGCACAGAAACCCGCCACCCTGTGCCTCCCTAGATTTGTACCCAGGACACGGAGGAGAGCAGGTGGCATATTTTATTTTCTTTGTACAAATCAACTTTCCACCACAGCCAAGTAATGTGGAGATTCAGTGTGTCCAGACGTCAGAGATGGAAAAATGAACATCCAGTCTGGCAGGGTTCTTGGTCTGCTCGACGCTCACCTGCTGTTCCTCGCGGGGCTCGCCTATGGCCTAGCTGTGTCCCAAAGCCCCGTGCTCCCACCCAGCACAAACACCCAGCGGCACTTTCCCCCTCGCCTCTCCTTCTCCCCTCCCGCCTGCTCCTCTCCTTTTCCCCCTCATCCTCCCTTGCTGCCCGTCATCCCTGAGGACAGGGAAATGCGATCTCAGAACGGCGTTGCCTTCCTTTAATCAGGACCTAATTCCCTATCACAGAGCTCAGAGATGGAGGTTTGCAAGAAGACGAGGAAGGCGCTGGTGGTAATTAACATTTCCCTGCTCTCGGGGAAACAGGAATCATTCCGGGTGTGGATTTCTTTATAAGGAGCTTTACGTGGGAGAGACGGGGAGGCCAGCCTGTGGGTGAGCAGATACCCCGCCAGGCAGAGCAAGTATCCAGGGGAAAGGAGGGTTGACAAGCTGAGAGACAAGAGGTCAAGCCTTGAGGCAGAGTTAGGGAGACCCCACGACCAGGGCAACTGCATGCTCAGGACCTGGGAGGGGAGGTGGGGCCCTTCCTGGGTTTGTAGCTCTCCTGATGGTCCTGTCCTGCCCACCTTCTCTAACCAGCCCTACTTTGATTAGACGATCTCTTCCATCCCAGCCCTGATGAGGGATGGACCTCGTGGCTGGAGGGGGAGGGCACTGTGGGGGATCAGTGGGACACGGGGATGGAGGAGCAGTTGAGATTAGCTCACAAAGGCATCAGAGTCCAGGAGTTTGGGTTTCAACCTGAAGACAAGAGGAGCCACCAGGACCTTGGGGTCCTTTGTGCGTGTATGTGTGAGTGTGAATGTGTGCACATGTGTGTGTGTGTGCATGTCGCAGAGGAGGACAGGGTGGGTGTGTGCTGCAGGGTAGCTGCTCAGTAGGGGTGGATGAGAAGGGAGCCCGAGGCAGGGGAACCAGGTACAAGGATGTCATGGTGGTCAGCTGGGAGGTGACAGTAGCCTGGACCTGGCCAGCATCCAGGCTGCAGAGAAGGAGAGAGATGCCTCCATGGGGCAGCCGGTGGAATGCATGGGATGAGATGCGGTGCCTGCAGAAGAAGAGGAAGAGGAGGGGAGAATTGAGCCCTGGCTCTGGGCTCACACTGGCCCCTCAGTGGAGCTCCCAGCCCCCTCGGGTGGTCAGGTGGCCAGACTGATCATCTCCAATTGGACACAGAGACACGTTCAAGGTCACCATATACTGTGAGACAGTGCCAAGCCCAAATCTGGGAGCCTGAGGCAGGGAGACCAAGTACAAGGATGTCATGGTGGTCAGGTGGGAGGTGACAGTGGCCTAGAATAAATCAAGGGACGTTTCTGAAGCAGAAGTGACAATCCTCAGAGGACACCCAGACCTGGAAGGGCCGGGAGCGACATGGAGGGGATGGGAGCGGAGGAGGAGCAGAGACGGCGGCACACTATGTCTCACCTTCTTTTGTGTGGTCCAGCCTGGTCTACATCCCCACCCCACGCAGGACTCGCCCTGTCCCCTCACTGCAGACCTGCAGTCCAGGGCTGCGTCCATCAGCCTGGCCCTCGCTGGTGGCCTTTGGTGAGCCCCTTCCAGCCTGTGGCCTCAGTTTCCTCCTCCGCCAAGTGGGTGATGTCGCCTTCCTCCCACGCTGCTGGGGCTGCAGTGAAATCACGGCATGAAGGAAGCTGGACGTGGCCAGTACCTCGGATCTGCGCCATCCGTTCCGTGCCCTTGGGTGACGTTGGGTTTGGCCGAATTTGGGGAGTTCCAGGATCTGGCGCAGAGTAACCTCGGTTAATGTTCCCCACGTGAACTAATTAGTTAGTGGGTTTGAATTCTGGCTCTGACACTGAACAGCTGTGTCACCTCCAGCTGGGGCCTCCACTCCATCCCTGAATCTCTGTGACTAGAGCCACTTGCTCCCTGGACTCCAAGAAAATGCTGCAGAAAAACAGAGCTGGACTCAGGGAGCGGGGAGCCTGGAGGCAGAGAGAGAAGATAGAAGCAGCCGCCACAGCGCTTCACGCTCCTGGGGGCAGGAGGCGGTGTCCCCTCACACAGTGCCCGCAGGACATGCTAACCCCCCAGAGCTTCAGCTGCCGTCTGTCCTGAAGGATGGTTCCGCTGACGTCTGTCTGAAGATCGGGGGAGCTGAGGTCGTGGGGAGCTCTGCGTGGACAGTGGGTGGGCACCCACCAGGGAGGGCAGGCCCCCAGCCGACCACGGAGGCCCCAGAGGGCAGCTTCCGGGGCACTGGAGCTGTAGCCCCCAGGAGCCTGTCCGCGGAAGGGCTCCGCAGTCTTGAGATACCTAATGGTTTTGAACAAGGGGGCCCCATATTTTCATTTTGTGCTGAGCGCTGCAAACCATGTAGCATGTCCTGGCCCGGGGTCATGCCACACCACGGCGACCCTGGGAGATGGACTGACATCCCCTATACAGAGGGCCACATTGAGGCTCGAAGCGGTCAGGAGCCTTGTCTGAGGCCCCACAGCCAGTGAGGGCAGAGCCGGGCACAGAGCCCTCTCTCCACGAGTGCCCAACCACGGGGACAGACACAGTCGCTGCCTTCCAGGCCCCCAGCCCCGAGGGGGACAGATGATGGGGGTGCAGTGGGATCTGATGGGGAAGCACAGGCTGTGTGGGAGCCAGAGGGGGACCCTAACCCAGCCTGGGGTGTCAGGGGGCTCCCCGAGGAGGAAGAAGGGAGGAAGAATGTGCTCAGGTGGCAGGAAGAGTCAGTTCAAAGCCTGGTCCACCCACCTCTGGCTCTGGGCATCCTCCTGACCCCAAGAAGGGGCATCATCCTTCTTCCGTGCCCTCACATGGCACATCGAGCCTCTCACCCCTCCCTTCATCTGGATTGTTCTCATCCTCTTTCTGTCTCCGCCTCGGTGAACTGAGGCGGATCGAATGTCCCCAGGGCCCAGCACCAGGCTCTGCCTGAGAGGAAGACAGAGTCAGGCTGGTCCCTATGTTTGCCCAGGAGAACCACTTGTGCGATGGGTCTGGTTCCCTAGTTTTCATGTTTAGTTCGTCACTGGGGCAGGATGGTGGGGGCCGGGGGAGGCAAGAAGTGTGGACAGAGGGTGGGCGGGTCATGTGGGGGCACATTTAGGTTCAGTATCATCAGCCAGATGTGCCCAACAGTGGGGCAGGCTCCCCTGCCAGGTGGTGAGCTCCCCGTTCCTATGAGAGTTCAAGCTGCTACAGGACAGTGGAGGAGGGCTGCCTGCATAACCAGGGAGAGTCGGACTAAGTCGCTTCCTACGCCGGGATTCCTCTTCCGGGGTGTTTGTGTCCACTCCACATTTCCCTGGATCCATTCGGAGATTCCAAGGGTCCAACAAGCTGTGGGGAGGGTCCCACTCTTCTCCAGGGAATCCTTGATTCTGCGGCTCTCGGGCCTGTGAGTCCACGATGAGCCTGTGACTCTAGAATTCTAGGATTCTGTGAGAGCAGCCAGATGCTCTGATTCTGCGATTGAAGGATTTTATGAAAGCGTCTTGGAGTCTATGAAACAGGCTCTGATTCCAAGATCCTGTGTGTCACAGATGCCCTGAGAGGGACTGATGGATCTGAAAATCCTGACTGTGGGAGAAGGAAGGTTCCAGACCCTCCCCTCCCCTTCCAGGGCCTGCAGAGGGAGGGCACGAGCCGATGCCCTGCAAGATCCTCTCAGCAGTGACACGTGGGTCCCTGGGAGCCCCTGATTCCAGGTCCCCCTCTCCTCACCAGGTTCCCCCACCCCCCCAGGTCCTCTCATGCTGAGCGGGTTAAACAGGTCCTGAAGCCCCAGGTGACGGAGACCACGCGGCCAACCCCCAGGCAGGTGCGCCCCCAGCTGCGCTCTCTCTTCCGTTGTTGCTCTCCTGCCGCATTAATGACGCGGAGTGTGACGGGGATGCAGCCTTCCTGAGTGGGATTGTCTGGTGCGTCTCCCTCGGTGTAAGCAGCTTGGGTGCGGGAGGCCAGGAGCCCACTTCTGTCTCAGTTGTCTGTTTCTCCCGATCCACGCGCCCCGCCGCCATGGAGGTCTTCTCTATAGTCGCTGTTTAACCTGGGGCGCTCTCGGTGTGCTCAGTCTGATTTCTCTGGAAAGAAACTGGACCCCTGGCAGGGGAGAAACGGGAGAGCAGGCAGGAGGGGCTGGAATTCTGGAGGAGTCGGATCGCTGTCGGTCCCCCCCTTCCCCGGATGTCCCAGGGTGGCCCTCCCCACCCACCTGACCTCAGCTGGAAGGTGGGGGTCCCAGGCACCTGCAGCAGAGAGGGACCCCGGAGCCCAGAGCCTGCAGAGTTGGCCTGGGCACTGGGACAAGTCCCTCCCATCTCTGCGCCTCGGGAGCCCCCTGGAAACATCCCGGAGCCGGAGGCCGGAACCCCTGGGAGCTGCGGGGGAGATGAGCCAAGGCTTCAGCTGCGCAGACCCAGGGTCTGGGCTCAGGTGACTCCAGCCCATTCCCATTGGAGGCTCAGGGTCTGGCAGGCCTGCACAGCTCCACCTCCAGGGCTGCAGGACCACTGCTGGCTCCACCGTTCTCCTGGGAGCTGTCGTCTCTCCCCAGGGCCTTGGTGGCCTTGTGCACTGCTCAGTTCCCCCCAGGGCCTGACATGGGGGGACTGTGGGGGTGAAGGGAGAGTGGAAGGCCTGGGAGAATTCTGTTATCTACCTGCCAGCCAGGCCCACGAGGAGTGACAATCAGGTCTCTAACCCGGGTTTGCCGAAATGAAAAGCCTCTTGTCCTCCACGAGCTGCCACTTGGAAGGAAGCCACGGCAGGCCCTGAGGTGGGGTCTCAGGCAGCCCGGAAGGGGGCTGTCTGGGGCTCAGGCTCTGCTCAGGGACCTCTGCTCACTGCTGATCCAGACGGCAAGCGACACCTGCAGGGAAGAGGTGGGGTTGGTGCCAGTGACAGCATGACGCGCTGTGGAAGGGTCAAGGGGGCTCCTTGTGGAGCCTTTGATCCAGGGCCCAGACACAGGGCCGCCGCTGATGTGGGAAGATGCCTGTGAAGCCAGATCCACGGGGGCCAGATCAGATGACCAGAGGGCCTGTTTTCCACTCCCCCGGCTGCTATAGCAACTGCGCCCACAGCTGAGGTCGCCTAGGCAGCTCCCAGGACACCGTTTCTCCTCCTACAGGAGAAGGGGTTATGTGGGACAAGCAGGCCCGTGTCGGGGGCCCCACTCCTCCACTGACCCCTGGAAGCCCCTCCTGCCCTCTGAGCCTTGATTTCCTCATCTGTAAAATGGGCTAGAATGGTGTCTCTGTCCTGAAGTCTCGAGGAATGCATGTAGGAAGCACTCAGGATGTGTCAGCCATTGCAATTTTCATGTTACTTGATAGATGCTGGGCCTGGAGTTTCAGGGACCGTCACACAGATAAAGCACCTACTATGTGCCAAGCAGAGGGCCATGCACGTTTCCCTGCAGCCTCTCACTGAGCTTTCAGGAGAAGCCTGAGGAACAGGAGGCACTAACCTCACTCGCAGATGGAGAAGGAGCTCAGAGGGGAGGGAACTGCCTGCGTCTCCTACACCAGGTGAGGGGGCAGGCCTCCCACCCACGCCTGGGCATAAGCAAGGTGACTTGGAAGCTCCCCAGGGTCCCCTCGAAATGCAAGTTCCAGGGCCTCCCCACTCACTTGAAGACTTAGGACCCCTGGGCAGGGCCTGGGATGCCCAAGGGGGTCTTGGCCAACAGAGCCCACCCTAGGGGACCCCAAGAGAGAGATTGGCTGGGTGACCTCCAGGGTCTTCAGGTTCCACATTCCCAGAGTTTGGAAACCCAGCACCCAGCATGCAGCCAGGCGCCAAGCCTGGGACGGTGGATGGCCCCACTTGCTGGCCACACGGTGACTCAGCGAGAACAAGAGGACCCTCAGCTCCCCTGAGCGCCCCCCGGCTGTTCTCCTGCCCTGGTCTGCGGCCCTGGCGCATCCTCTTGGTTTACCTTCACATGCTTTCTAGACCGTGCCCCTGCAGACCCCACGATCCCCATCACTGGCACCGAGTAGGGCGGCTGCTTGCACTTCACAAGAAGGGGAACAGACAGAAGGACCCCCTTTGGGGACTGAACTGAGGGACAACAGAGGGACAGCCCTGGGTTGTCAGCAGGTCTTCAAGGAGAGAGGAAAGGACAGGGCTTGGTTTGGCAGGGGTGCTGTCTTCTCCCGGAAGCCCTGCTGGGAGGCCTGTGACCTGAGGTGGCGCCTGGACCCGGACCCAGCGAGGACGCAGCTCCCGTCCTGAGCACCATGGGCCCCCCGCCCTGTGCCCGGCACTCAAAGTCTGTCTCATGTCATAGTCTCGCACCCCAGCGAGGTGGGGACTGTTCTCCCCATTTCTCAGGTGAGCAGACTGAGACCCAGAGGGGCGGGCACGTGCCTGGAGCCACGCAGCACGTCAGGGTCAGCGCCCGGACTCGCCACAGCTGTTTGCATTGCAGAGTCCCTGTTCTCTTCACAGCACCTTTAGGGGGGCCCTCAGACACTCTGCGGGGGCTTCCCAGCAGCACCCCTGCCCTGTCCAGGCTGCGGCTAAATCTGTGCTGGGATCGGCTGCCCTGGGCGTCCCTGTACATCCTCGCTGAGTGCACCAAACCGCAAGGCCTAACCAGCCCCTGGGGACGCTGCACAGTTCCTCTGGCCAGTCGCACACCCCGAAATCAGCTCGGGTGACCACAGTGTGACTGCTGGCTCCCCAGGGGAGGGGCCTGTTGCCCTGCTGCTTACCGAAAAGGCACTGAGCCCTTGGTCCTGGGTGCGGAGCTGCTGTGCAACCCCCTCCCTGCATGTGCAGTCCCTGTCTGGACTCCGTGCTTCTCCCCGTGTGACCTGGGGCAGGGAGCTGGCCCTAGGTGCCCCCACTCCTGGCTGTGGGTAGTCAACTCTGTTGCCCGGACCCCTCGAATCTCGTCTTCTCCCAGCGCCTGCAGAAGGCAGCAAGTGGACCAGCGGCTCACTGGGCCACCTCTCCTGCCATCTGCTCCTCTGTCCTCACCCTCGAGGTGGGAGTTCTTCCCCGACAGTTTGGTTTGGAGACATTTACTACCGAATTTGGGGACAAAAACTTGGCCATTTGCAAACAGGAACTAGAGAGAGTGGGGAATAGAAAACACTCTCTTGGGGTACTTCTGCTCAGCCCCCACCCACACTCAACGGTCGGGTCTGGGCCACCACCCCTCAGTGTGGCAAAGCTTCTGGACAGATGGGGGCAGGGAGGACACAGACAGTACCAGGACCTTCACACAGGCATTAGAGTCAGGGGTGGGGAGGGCGGCCCCGCTGGAGAAAGGAGTCGCACCCCCTCCAGGCTCTAGTAGGCAGGTCAAAAGGGAGGGATTCTGCCTGTCCATGTGCCTCAAGTGACAAATCTGCCTTCTTTGGTCACCCTGCACCCTCCCCAGTGCCAGGCACTGGAGGCCCCCTTCCTGGACCATCGAGCCCCCTCCACCTGCTATTCCAGGCTCCCCCACCTTCTTCAAACACAGCTCGCCAAAACTCAAGACAGCCTTCAAGCCCATCTTACCTGCTCTCAGGGCCCATTTCACGGATGGGGAAACTGAGTCTCAGGTTCACCAGATGGCAGCAAAGAGGGAGCAGAAATAGCAGGAAATTGGAGGTAACAGGCCTGGCTTCCAGTTCCAGCTCCAGTTCCAGCCTTGGGTCCAGTTCCAGACCTACATGTCTCTGAGCCTCCTTTCACACCTGTAAGATGTTCATCGCCCACCCTCTCTGCTCCAGCCCCGGGCCCTGCGCACGTCCGTCTGCCTTCGTTCCTCTGTCTGTGAAATGGGGCTGTGAAACCGACCACTGTGAAGTTTAAATAGAAAATCCACGTAAAGTTCCCAGCACATAGTAGGTGCCCAAGAAACGGTAGCTCAGTGGAGGACCGAGTCTGCCCGGATCCAAACCCACAGATATCGCTGCCCCGTGAGCAGAGCAGCCCCTCCCCAGGCCAACACGCCGGATGCCAGCTGGGCTCCAGGGGCCGAACCACCCCCATTCCACGCCCCCTCCCAGAAGCCCCTCCCTTGCCTATCTTCTCCCATCTTAACTGCATTTGCATCTGAAACAGATGGGGTGTTGGGTCTCTTTTTCCCCATTTTTCACAGAGCGTCGGTCCAGGACATAATCATGCAATTAAAAGAGAAGAAATGCAGAACAATCCTCTTCGTGGGGCTGTGGACCGCCCCAGCTTCCCTCCCTTGTAAACCCAGTAATGAACTGTAATTGCAAGACAGACACTTTATTGAAACCTGGTAACCAGTTCACTGTGGGGCCGAGACTCCCATTGTAGTCCAAGAGCTGAGGAAGGAAAGAAAGAATGCTAATTAGTTTAGTCCTGTTTATCTACACAAAAATAAAAACAAAAAATATTGGTTGCAAAGCAATTTGCCGTCTGTCAATAGACCGTGGCTGCCCTGGGGAGATGCTGGTTTTCCTTCTTTCCGGGACTTGTTTATAAGCTTCTCTAATCAAAGCGCGATCTGAGAGAGACGGGGAATTACACGGAGAGGGTGGATTTCACAGGACCCGCAGCAGATGTGGGGAGAATTGGGATGCATTAGCGGCAGGAGTTTGGGTTTGAGAGACCCCATGATGCCGGCCCCGCCTTCCTCGGAGTCCTTTTAGACGCACTCCCTCCCTGGAAGGACATGGTCCCAGGAGGGCGGCCGTGCAGGCGAGGCTGCTCCAGGCAGGGATCTAGTGCAGGTTCCGTTCCCTCGAAGCAGAGCCTGAGATTGGGGACCTGGAGGGCAAGTGGGAGGGCCCCCTCTCAGGAGAGGGGAGAGAGAGGGGCACGGGAGGGAGGAAAGGAGTCAGGCAAGGGTATGGGGTCGCCTGAGGCCACAGGGAGCCCTGGAGCGTGCGTGCCACCACATGGCTGTGCCGCCTCAGGGGATGAGCCAGGCCTTTTGCACCTGTGTCAGCCGCTCATTAGCTGCAGGTTGCCCCCAGTGGAAGTTTAACCTTCTAGATCTTTCCAGCTAGTCAGCAGTCAGCTCCCCTCAGCTGAGGGCAATTCTCTGAAAAGGGTCTGGCTGTGAGCTGTTAGCAGCCAACAGTTGTCGCACCTAGAAGACAGGGGCGCTGACCTGGTGAAGGGCATCTGGTGGGGCCAAAACTCCCCCACCCCATCTCTGTCTCCAGCCATGGTGGACATCTGACGCTCTGTTCAGCCAGTATCGGGATCTGGCCTTGGTGACAACCTTCTTCATTTTCCTTGGGGAACCACTGCTCAGGCTTGCTGGTCCTTGGGGTCCTGCAGAAGTCACTCCACCCCCAGATAGAGGGGTGGGCTGAGCCACAGGCCTGGCCAATCAGAATCTTGCATCCTCCTCACACAGTGATGGGCTCAGGGAAGACCCAATCAGAGCTGAACTATGGGAATTTACATACACTTGGAGCTGGCAAGAGGTCAGTGTGGAGCTGTGGGGCCATCTCCAGGAGAGGGCCTGCCTGGGCATGAGGCTGTCGTGGTGGAGACCAGCACCTCCAGCCACGGGATCCCATCAAGCCCCTTCCTGCGCTGAAGCTGGGTGGTGTGGAGTTTCTGTCACTTGCAGCCAAGAGCCCCAGCTCACCCTGTTCTGACCCATGGCTCCTGCGGTCCAGTCTCCAGGGCTGCTTCTCACTCCGCTTGCATCCTGCCCTCCCCTTCATGCCATGGGATTCCTTGGGCAGAGCATGCCCTGCCTTCCCCGCCTCTCCCTCAAATGGCTGAGCGCTGGGACTATGCACCATCCCACCCTCCACTTCGTTGCTTTCATGGAAAATCCTGAGGCTGGGCCCCATGAGCCCCTGGACCCCCAGTCCTGCCCAGCTCAGGCCAGTCTGGGGACAGAAACAGGCCTGCCCAGGTCAGGGGACACAACAGCAGCCTCAGGCCCACCAGTTCTAAGCCTCTGAGCTGCTGTAGGCTCCCCCAGCCTTTGCCCCACGGGCCCCTCCCTGGCCCTGGGCTCTGAGCACGTTCCTCTGTCTCGCCCTTTTCTGATCCCCGGCCTGCTTGGCGGGGCCTTGGCCCCCTGCCTGACCCCCACCAGCCCCTTCTGTTGGGCCCAGTCTTGTCCCTCTGCCCTCAGGACCGGCCTCGCCCAGCTCCAAGCTGGACATTTCCCCGTGGCTGGGATCTCGGACGATGCCTGAGCCTGCTGGCTGCCTAGAAGAGGATGGGGAGAGAGGCACTAACAGGAGCCCAGGGCTTTGCGTCCATTCTCCCGGGCACAGACCGGCGGGGCATGCAGTCCGCTCGGGAATCAGACTCCTCCGCTATTCGAGGCTGGCTGTTTCCCAGGTGTGCTGTTATACACTCAGAAGGTTCCGACTCCCGTGGCTGCCATCCTGCGGGGGCTTCTGCAGGAAGGGCTGCAAGGGACCCTCCTCCTCTTAGTGAGCACTGCGAACGGGAGGGGACTCGGTGGGAGACTCTGGCACCCCCGCTTCTGCCCCCTCCTCGTCCCCCTCCCTCCGAGGCTGTTCCAGCACATTCGGTGATGAAGCAGCCTCATTACTGAAGCCTCCGGCTCATTAGCAGGCAGATGGAGGGGGTTGGGGACCCTCACGAGAGACTGGGTGGGGGTGGGGAGCAGCAGAGCCCGGCAGTAATGAACGTCTGCACAACATCACTCGTGCTGAGTTTGGTGTGTGCTGATCAGGGCACGGACATCCCGGGCTTGGTGTGTGCTGATCAGGGGGCGGACATCCCGGGCTT